>NW_028327171.1:153006563-153059063 GCF_987537825.1 Furipterus horrens | reverse complement strand
GGATTGGAGCGGAGGAAGAAACTGCCTGTCTCTCAGTAGAGTCTGCTTGTTTAAAGGGCCCCCACAGAACGACAGCCAGGGCAATAGCTAGAGAGGCAGCAGTCCCATATAGAAGTGGGAAAGGTGCCTGGAAAGGGGACAAGTGCTGAACAAGAGGCATTGCTTCCTCTCAGACCCCTTCCCCACATACAACACTACAAAGTGGTGAAACTGGTTGCTAATACTGATGAATACCTAAGGTTCCACCCCTTACAACATAACAGGTATGACAGCTCTACCTAAGACAAAGAGGCAAACAAACACATGAGCCTGTCAAGATATGGAGATAGAGAAGTAAGGCCCAAAAGAGGGAACGGATCAAGGTTCCAGTGGGAGAACTAAGCGACAAGGAGATAGCCAACCTAACAGACATCGAGTTTAAAATACTAGTGATAAAGATGCTCACAGAATTGACAGATATGCTTAAGTATGGCAAACACTTAAGGGAAGAAGTGAAGGCTATGCTAAATGAAACAAAGGAAAATCCACACAAAACCAATGGAAAAGATAAGGAAACCAGGTTTTAAATCAATGATTTTGAACATAAGTAAGAAAAAAAACAGTCAACCAGTACAGAATGAGGAAACAAGAATTGAAAAAAGGAGGAAGGCTTAGGAATTTCTGGGACAACTTTAAATGTGTCAACATTCGAATCATAAGGGTGTCAGAAAGAGAAGAGGAAGAACAAGAAATTGAAAGTTTATGTGAAAAAATAATGAAGGAAATCTTCCCAAATTTGGCAAAGGAAGTAGACATACAAGTCTATAAAGCACAGAGAGTCACAAACATGCTAGACCCAAAGAGGACCACACCAAGACACATCATAATTAAAATGCCAAAGGTGAAACATAAAGAGAGAATCTTGAAAGCAGCAAGAGAAAAGCAGATTTACCTACCAAGGGTGCCTATAAGACTGTCAGCTGATTTCTCAAAAGAAACTTTGCAGGCAAGAAGGAATTGGCAAGAAGTATTCAAAGTGATGAAAAACAAGTACCTATAAGCAAGATTACTCTATCCAGCAAAGCTTATCATTTAGAATGGAAGGGCAGATAAAGCCCTTCCCAGACAAGGTAAAGCTAAAAGGGTTCACCATCACCAAGGCATTATTATACAAAATGTTAAAGGGACTTATTTAAGAAAAAGAAGATCAAAACTATGAACATTAAAATGACAACAAACTCACAACTATCAACAACTGAATCTAAAAAATAAAAACAAAGCAAACAACAAGAATAGGAACAGAAATCATAGGTATGGAGGTGATCTGGAGGGTTATCAGCTGGGAGTGGGTAGGGGGAGGAAAGGGAAATGGTGCAGGGTTTAAGAAACATAACTAGTATGTACAAAATAGACAGGGGAATGTTAAGAATAATATAGGAAAGGGTGAAGCCAAAGAATTTATATGCATGACCCATAGACATGAACTAAGTGGGGGGCGGTGGTTGCTGGAGGGAAGGAGGGTATTATGTGGAGGGGAGCAAAGGGGAAAGAAATTGAAACAAATATAACAGCATAATCAATAAAATATACTTTAAAATATTCTTATTTAAGAAATAAATAATTAATTAGTTAATTCTTAATTAAGAAATTAATATAATGAAAAAGGTTTTAAATTGCTGTGCACTGGAGAAGGCTAGATTATTCTAATAGACATAATAATTAAAGCACCAAAGCCTATCATTTATTCCTGAAAAGACAGAATGGGGAGAGAAGGAAATAGTTAATGATGTGTAAAAAGAAAATCTCCACTCTCGGTTACCTCTTATTCAATCTATTTCATGAGCCATGTTTGAGGTCACAAAAGGTGACCTGAAGGCTGGGGGTAAAATATGTTTCAGCTTCTCTGGGAAGTAGTTAACTCAAAAGGCTCTGAATAGCCTCCCAAGTCCTCAGAGAACAACCGTACACTTCTGAGTGCGTTCTCAACAGGGACAAATAAGTGGACACATACCCAGGGACTTGGATTGATGATAGCTCAAAGGAAAAATAGGCTATCCTGCTTGTCAAAGGAACTCTTCCCACAACTGCCCTCATTTTCATTTTATTAATCTTACAAAAAAAAAAAAAAAACAGGCTCTTGCACTTTACTTGACTCAAATTTTTTTACTAAATTTATAGTGTAATGGAGACTTACCATGTTACTACTTCCATTTTGCAGGTGAGGAATCTCAGGGAGAGGTTAATGACCTGCTTAAGTACATAACTGGACTGCTGAAAATTTGGGGCTTCAGCCCAAATACACTGACTGCATAGCCTAAATTCTTCACTTCAGTCACTTTCCTTCTTTGGGCAAGGCAGTTATAAGCAGATGCTTAATCTGAAAGGCCGAGCTACAAAGGTGAGCCTAAAAATGGTTGCATTCACAAATGCTTTCCATGAACTGAGTGTAAAATTAACATACGATACAAAGTGTAAATGTCAATGCGCATATTGTAGCATCTTCTCCAGCTTTGAGATCACACAACTGTACTACAAATGACAAAGTTCAGGTCAAGCCACTAGGGCATACTCTAGCATACATAAGGGAATCAATCTCGAGGTAAGAATTGTTCCCTTTCTGGTTAAGAATGTGTGAAGTTAAATACACACACACACACAAACACACACTAAAACTTAGATGATACAAAACACCAAATCATAAGCTCCTGAGCCCCAAGATTTCAGTAAAAGATGTGTTCATCTTCATTACAGAGAGCTAAGATAAAAGGGTTCTTAAAGGAATTGAAAAGCTTTGAGGAAAGACTGATGATTGACAATATAATTTACATAACTTTATTTTGCATTGCTAGAAACTGAATGTTGTGGTCCCTTAAAATTTGTATGTTGAAACTTAATCCTTAATATAATGGGATTTGGAGGTAGGAACTTTGGGAGGCAACTAGGTCATAGTGGTGTAGCTATTATGAATGGTTTTGTGCCCTTATAAGAGACTCCAGAGAGTTCCTTCTCCTCTTCCACCACATGAGGACATAGGGAGAAGCGATCTATGAACCAGCAAGCAGGGCCTCACCAGACTCAGAATCTGCTGGCACCTTCATCTTGGCCTTCCCAGTTGCCAGAATTGTGAGTAATACATCTCTGTTGTTTATAAGCTACTCAGTCTATCATATTTTGTTAAAGAAGCCCAAGCTTACTAAGATATTATTTGATAATTTAGTGATTCTGTGGAAATCTTCCTAAAATTTATCTTACTCTTTTTTAATATTGTTTTATGGTCTCATTAAAATAGAAAGGACTGACAGGAGTCCCTTGAGGGTAACTCTTTTGCAATTCAAATGATTCTTATTAGGCAAATCTAGGGAAGATGGTCTATTTTATTATTTTTTAGAAATAACTGAACTATAGTATTTAATCAATGATGCATTTTGTCAAACAAATATTTTTTAAAAAGGATCAAGTGACTTCATAGAATACAATATCAATTCATATAAAATTATTTATGATTTTTAAAATGATAATATGCCAAATTAAGGTCTCTAAGATCTTTCTTCATCATATAGAGAATAACAATGATGAGGAGAAGAAATTGATATTGTTTTGGAGTTACAAATGGCTTTCTTTTAAAATACATTTCTTTGACAAGAACCATGATACATGTGATAAAAACCAGAGACCCAGGTCAAAACAGGCCACTGTAAACTAGCTGTCAGGCATCTCCCACCACAGTATCCAGTGACTAGTTGAAAAGGTTAACATTCTTTTAAACAAACTAGATGACTATTTACTATAAGGGAAAAAAGGGACTTTACTGATAAAATGATTCTTAGCTTCAAAAAATTATCTAATGCTGTGTATTAGGAGGAAACTGTATTCATGATTTTAAAATATTTAGCTAACAGATTGTTTATCTTCAACCACAGATCTGTAGCTGCTGTTTAGCTCACGGAACTAAAAATATTCACTTATTTGGCACATTCTTCTGATGAAGTTATTGGCAAAAATTTCAAATTAGGTAGAAATCTTATGTTTCAGAATGCAAAGGTGATTTGTGTAAGGGTGAGGTTCGGTTTTATGCTTTTTGCTATTTGTTTCTTTATAACAATAAGCTTATAAGGACATGGACAAAAAGTGAAGTGTAAGAATTAAGAATAGAAGAAGATTAATAATTGTCAAGTTAATGAATCATCTGACAAACCTCTGTATAATTTTTTGTTTTCATTTTAAGGACAACTACAAACCAAAACCTCTCTCACCCTTTATATTATTGTTTTTGAGTTAGCCCTTTAACTATTTGGCAACCATATAAATCAAGAAAATAAAAATTATAGAAAGGCATGATTTTTTTTCCAGTGGCTTTCTTATCTTCATAGCAAATGAGAGCCTACATATAAATGACATAAATGATGAGGAAGCTAGTTTCAGGAGAAAGATAAAAACTAGCTCCCACCTAAGCATCCACTGAGTTCATAGCAACAAGCAACAGATAATTAGCACCCAGATGATGAGCGATAGAGAGAGCATCTGCCATAGGACAACTTCCCTACCAGAATTTCTTCAAACCACTGAACTCCACAGTGAGAACCTTTGAGTGCCTCAGCTGCCTGTAGATTATTTCTAGCAAACCTGGACAATGTATCTGATATTTTTCTGTAACCTAAAACAACCAACTCCCTATACTTCAATTTACACATTGAGATGTCCCATCTTCTCCCTGTATCCATGTTGGCACTGGTTAATGTCATCCTCATAGCACATCATTTATAGTAGACACATGTCAATTAAGTTTATTGTTTCCACAGCTTCATGGTATTTCATTTACAAAACACTCACCCATAAACATAACAGCTGTTCTTCTCCTTGCCCTTTCCTGAGAATCCCTTGGTTCTATCATGAGCACTATTGTGGAAAAGCTTGGCTTTCTTAGATATATGTATATTTTGTAGAAAAAGAGAAGACATTGTGAAAAATAGAAATAGCATTAGAGACATTACCTAATTATGGTTAAACTGGTTTCTTTACTTCAGAATTTCTCAGACCCATTCAGTGAGTTGATATGTACACCTCATAGTTCTCTGCTAAAAATTACACACTTTACATTGTCATATTGTTAAGGATACACACCTCACCCCTGCCCTCCATTATGACACAAGTATCCTTTTTTTAAAACTCAAATACGTTGGGAGAGTAAAGAGATTGATTAGTAATATTATGCCTCATATATCTTAATGTGACTTAGTTTGATAAGGTTGCTTTCTCCCTAGCATCTAGTTAAGCTAAATCACACTGGTGTTGATTTAGAAGGAAAGGAGGAATATGAGTTTAGAGTACTGTGCACCTGGATGGGTACATTTCTGAGTGTGGGGAGTAGCAGGAAGGACTGAATGACTGAGAATGTGAGCAGAACCTTGTATGTCATTTAGTTTGGGGTGGGTTGGATCAACTTCGGTGGGAGTTTGTGGGAGAAGTGATAATAAACTCAGTATAAAACATAATGATGCCTATTTCACAAATAGATACATTTTTTACAAATATGTCCATCTTTCTCCCACACAAGAAACATTCCTACTCTAAAAATCTTAGATAGCTAAACTTTGGTGCCTCTGAATTCAAAGCTTAGCTATGTTTGGATTAAATGCAGTAGGGTGACTAAGTGGGACCCCATATTCCATGCATTGAAACTGTTTCTATAATGAAGATTTTTCTAAGTTTCAATACATGAACTTATAGGTGTATTTAAAAAATATAACCTGTTATAATATGTAGTCTACTTAGGATTATTTTTTCCCATTCAAAGATTCCTTTTTCCTAAACTAAATTAATAAAGACATCTTTCAAAGTGTGGGGATGTAATTACTAGTCATAGAAATATGTGTATTTTTAGAGATTTATATTATCACTTTTTATTTGCAGAGCTCAAATTATTGCCAAAGTTCAAATGACATGAAGCTCTAAAAATATTTACTATGTTATCTGTAGAGAGACAAGATTGTATAATGATACTCTGGTTTAAGTGAAAACAAACTAAACTAAAAACTTCATTATAGGAAGTTATTATGTTGATAATCAGAGCTGGTTCTCTTAGAAAGTAGCCCTACCCACCACCCAAAAAAAAAAAAAGGATAAAATGCATGTTTCTTGAGAGAGAGGGAGACTATATTAACTATATTTTCTTATTTTCTGTATTCTTGATGCTGTTGCATCTGGGACCTTGTGAAACAGAGGAAGACTGCTTGCCCTTCCCATGGCTAGTTAATTAGTAAAGATAGCAAATGAACCCCCTACAAGCATAATTTTTATATGCAAACCAACCAACCCAGAGCCATACACCCCTGTACCTCCTCTATTGAGCTTTTACATTGCATATTACTATTCCTCTGCCTTCATGCTCTCAGGACCAGGTACCAGACAACTCAAGATATCCTCTCTGCCTGAGACCCTACTGAAATTATTCCAACTAGCCAAACCTAAGCCTGTTGACCCTGCCTCACTTGTTCTTTCCCACAGAAACCACAGTAAAGACTCTTGCCTATGCTTTCCCCCTGCTGCCTCCACCTCCTGCCCTGCTGCGTCGCCTCTCCATGGGGCCCTGCATGGCAAGGTATACCTTCTCTTCTTGGGAACTGTAACAAACTATCCTGTCAATGGCCATGACCCTCTGAACTGTTAGTCTCGTCATAGCTGAATTATAATAAAGCCTACACTTTTAAACCAAGACTTTACACATCAATGGGTGAACACATGAGGATGTTCAATTTCCAATTCAGAATGCCTAGAAATAATAAAGGGTGAGGTCCATATCTACAGATGACGGTTATACAAGTAACTCCTGTGGTAATGATAGATTAGAAGGCATAAAAATTTGGATCCTCTACCAGTTCAGCTTTCACTGTCTCAGGTTTCAGCTTCAATGCTCTTATTTGTGAAGTGACAAATGTAAACTAACAATCTTTATAAATCTTTCTAGATATTTAATATAATTTTATAGTGTTTCTGATAATATATTTTCTGATAATAAAATCTCCTTGATTAGTATAACTTCACCTATCTAAGTAAACATCATGGTAATATTATTTTTTCTATTGCCAATTTTGCCACCAGACACAACTTTCCTATGGCAGGTACTTGTTTTATTAATTTTTCTATTCCTTGCGTCTTATTATGGTATGTATCCAACAGTAGAAGCTCAACAACAACCACAAAAAAAAAAAACCCACAATAATTGACTGATTTAAACTATAGTAAGCATCATATTGTGTAGAAATAGATGGACATGAAAGCAGATGAAAGAAAACCAGCATTTCAACTATAGCCTTGAATAAGAAAACACTACACTGAGACATTAGTCCAAACACTTCCTGCAAATAAATGAATTGCACATTTGTAAATGGAAGAATCAGTCACTAGAAATATATTCTCAATAACTAGAAGAATCAAATGAAAGCTTTTTAGAAAATTTTATTTCAAATTTCTTTAGGTTTCTTTTCTTAATGACTAGTTATTGAAGTATTATTTCAGAGACTGATTTAAAATTTTTATCCACTAAAAAGAAACAATAGACATTTTAAATTTTATAGAAAAATGAAAAAAATATTAATCTTCAGCCATGCCAAAAGGCAAACAAAAAGAGCAGCTTTTAATTAAATCTAAGGGCTAAAAGTCTTGGTACATTTTTTTCATTTCCCTCTTCATTCCTCTTCCAGCCAGTAGCTTAATGTTGCACTGTAACTGCTCCTCATCTGATTTACATTTTTCTCTCTTCACAAAAAGGAATATTGAAAGTCACAATAGTATGCATTTTAGAAGAAAATTTTAATTGCTAATTCATAAGAAATAATATTCATGTGCAATATTACATGATCTAAATTAAAACACTAAGTTTAATTTGTTCTGGGAGAATGTTAATACGAGGTAAAGAATATGTGGATTTTTCCTATTCTGCAAAAAAAATCCTGAGCTTCAACAGGTGAGTATATTTCAACATCTGAGTTAAGGGATCCTTTGTGATTCTTATTTTGGGAAGGCCTGTATTCTAGAAATGAGATCTAAGTAATTGAGTTCATTCTCAGATTGTTCCTGATCCTGAACACCAAAGAAAGTCTAGGATGTACTTCAAACCTCTTTTTCTTGGAGAGATTCTGCTTCTGATTTATCATTAGGAATTTAAGCACAAGTTCAAAAGAGACTAGAAAAATAAATTTGTTAAAACTGAGTCTGGATTACCCAGGGATCATCCCTTTGTGTAATTGCTCTAATAGCTGAGTCTTCCAGTCACTAGGCTCCACTTATAAATTTAAATAAGGACAGAAGTTATGAAAACAAAAAGAGATCAATGGCCAACCCAGTTTTTTCAGCACACCATGAAAATTATAAATTCTCTGATAAGTATTCTTAAAAAGTACACCTCAAGTTTATACAGAGTCAAAACCCACAAAAAATCTTGAAGAATACCATAACTGTTTCTCTATGAGCAAAGTAGAGAATTAAAAATTTTACTCAAATGAGTTATATTTAGATAACAGAAAAATATGTCCTACAAAAATGAATGAGAGAAATGTTGACAGGACATTTCTGTAAAGGAAGCAGTCTCACAAGTCACAGTCATGCCATCAACATGATTGTTTCTGATAATCAGATAGTACACATGTATCATCCTTTCCTTGCTTTAACCCACCATATGTCTTACACAGAATGAATTTTCAGTACCTATTTATGAATTTATGTGTTTATTATTCTAACTTAATATAGGAAGATCTGTGTGTATAATATACCAATAGGCTAAACCAAAAAAAGATTGTATGATCTATTTAGTATATGCTAACAATTCCTTTTAAAGACCATACATTCCTTATTTTGTTTAAATGAAGCTGACAATGGAATGGTTTTCATATAACTTAAATATCTGTTTTGAAGCAAAATTTGTTATTGTGTTCAATGGAAAATTTCTAGAAGTATTTCTTTCTTAAACTCAATTTCCTTAAATTGAACTGGCTTGGGGTGATAAAAGAAAATAGGCCACATTTAAACTAATAAACCCATTTCTGCTTCAGCCTGTATAGTAGTGCTTTACCTCATCTCCAATCCAAAGTCCCCATACTTCTCCCATCTATGTGTAAAGTGCACTTTTGAGGTCAGTGACTGTCAAGGTCTACCAGCCTATTGGTTGCATCCACTGTGGACAAGTCAGTCATGTGTGGACCAGGCTTACCCTACTGCTGGGGCTCCTGGAGTTGCACCTGCGTCACTCTCAGTAGGCATGGACATTGTGACACTGTTTGTGTGCCTGATGCTAGAGACACTATTGCCCATGGCAGCTCATAATAATACCAGATTCACTGTCATTGACTAGTTTTGGTTTCACCACTTCCAAGGCTGGCACTGCTGCTGCTTCAGGGCACAGAGCACCAGAACAACAAGCAGAAGTTATAAGAACCTCTCCTTGGAACCTTTTTATCACATCATTGTATTATTTATATGATATTACTTGTATATTCAGAAGATCATAGATCTGTGAGAAAACTATTTTTTATTTACTCTTTATTGTGTTTTTATTCCATTATCATTTAGTCCCCTTACACCCCCTTGACCCACCCCCAAGCAATCACTGCACTGCTGTCCATGCCCATGAGTCCTTTTTCCTTTTTTCTCAGTCTCTCCACCTCTTAACCTGTCCCCACCCATCTGTCATCCTGCTCTCCATCTATGGGTCTGTCACCATTTTCCTTGTTAGTTCAGTTTGTTCATTTGATTCCACATATGAATGAAATCATATGGTGTTTGTCTTTCTCTGACTGACTTATTTCAGTTAGTATAATGTTCTCCAGGTCCATCCATACTGATGCAAAGGGTAAAACTTTTTCTTTCTTATGACTGAGAAGTATTCCATTGTGTATATTTCCCATGGTTGTTTTATCCACTCATCTACTGATGGACCCATGGGCTGCTTCAATATCATGGTGATTGTAAATAATGCTGGAATGAACCTAGGCATGCTTATGTTCTTTCAAATCAGTGTTTTGGGTTCTTTCATATATATTCCCAGAAGTGAGATTGGTGGGGCAATCTCCAAACCACTTTCTGTAGTGGCTGCACCAGTCTGCATTCCCACAAACAATGCAAAAGTGTTTCCCATTCTCTACATCTTCACCAGCACTTGTTTGTTGATTTATTGATAATAGTTATTCTGACAGGTGTGTGATGATATCTGATTGTGGTTTTAATATGCATTTCTCTGATGATTAATGATGTTGAGCACCTTTTCACATGACCGTTGGCCATCTGTATGTCCTCTTTGGAAAAATGTCTATTTGGGTCCTTTGCCCATTTTTCAATTGGGTTGTTTTTTTTGATGTTGAGTTTTGTAAGTTCTTTATAAATTTTGGATATTAACCCCTTATTAAGTGATTGACAAAATATTATCCCATTCTGTGAGTTGTATTTTCATTTTGCTGATGATTTCCTTTGCTGTGCATAAACTTTTTTGTTTGATGTAGACCCATTTGTTTATTTATTTATTTATTTTCTGTACCTTGCCTGGGGAGATATATCCAATAAAATATTCCTACAAGCCATGTCTGAGATTTTGCTGCCTATGTTTTCTTCTATGATCTTTAAGGTTTCATATATAACATTGAAGCCTTTAATCCATTTTGAAATATTCTTGTGTGTTATGTAAGAAGGTGGTCTAGTTTCATTTTTCTGCATGCATCTGTTCAATTTTCCCAACACCATTTATTGAACAAAGTATCTTTAATTCATCATATGTGCTTGTTTCTTCTGTCAAATATTAATTGACTAAAAAGGTGTGGGTTTATTTCTGGCCTCTCTATTCTGTTCTATTGATCTATATGTCTGTTATTATGCCAGTACCATGCTGCTTTGGTTACTATAGCCTTATAGTATAGTTTGATATTTGACAGCATCAATCCTCCAACTTTGTTCTTTCTCAGGATCGCCGTTGCTATGCGGGCTCTTTTGTGGTCCCATATGAATTTTTGAAATATTTGTTCTAGTTCTGTGAAACATGTCATTAGAATCTTGATAGAAATTACATTAAACTATAGATTGCTTTGCATAGTATGGACATTTTAATGATATTAATTCGTCCTATTCATGAACATGGTATATGCTTCCACTTATTTGTATCTTCTTTTATTTCCTTCTTCAGTGTCTTATAATTTTCCAAGTACAAGTCTTTACATCCTTGATTAGGATTGTTCCTAGGTATTTTATTCTTTTTCTAGCAATTGTAAAAGAGATTGTTTTATTAATTTCCCTTTCTGTTAGTTCATTATCGGAACATAAAAATGTAACTGATTTCTGGATATTAATTTTGTATCCCACTACACTGCTGAATTCATTCATATATGAGTGCTAGTAATTTGTTAGTGGACTCTGTGGGGTGCTCTATGTGCAGTATCATGTATCTGCAAATAATGACAGTCTTATACTTTTTCCTTCCAATCTGGATACTTTTTATTATTTTTCTCTTGTCCAACTGCTGTGGTTAGGACTTCCAGTACTATGTTGAATAAGAATGATGAAAGTGGACATCACTGTCTTATTCCATATCTTAAGGGGAATGCTTGTTGTTTTTGCCCATTGAGTATGATGCTGGCAAGGGACTTGTCATATATGGCCTTTATTATGTTTAGGTATGTTCCCTCTAATTCCACTTTGTTAGGAGTTTTTATCATACATCGGTACTGGATTATATTAAGTGCTTTTTCTGCATCTATTAATATGAACATGTGGTATTTATCCTTTATTTTTGTTTATGTGATGAAACAAATTTATCAATTTGCAAATGTTGTACCAACTTTAATTCCCAGAATAAATCCCACTTGATCATGGTATATGATCTTTTTGATGCATTGTTGTATTTGCTTTGCTAATATTTTGTTGAGGATTTTAGCGTCTATGTTCATCAGGGATATTGGCCTATAATTTTCTTTCTTTGTAGTGCCTTTATCTGGTTTTGAAATTAAGATAATGCTGGTCTCATAAAATGAGTTTGGGAACCTTTCCTCCTCTTGAATTTTATGAAATAGTTTGAGAAGGAGAGGTGTTGGTTCTTCATGGAGTATTTGGTAACATTCACCTGTGAAGCATTCACTTCAGGGCTTCTGTTTGTTGGGATTTCTTTTATTACTGCTTCAATTTCATTAGGTGTAATCTATTTATTCAGATTCTCTGATCCTTCTAGATTTATTTTTGGAAGACTGTGTGTTTCTAGGAATTTATCTATTTCATCCAGGTCATCCAGTTTGTTGGCATATAGTGGTTCATAATATTTTCTTACAATCCTTTGTATTTCTTTGGTGTCACTTGTTATTTCTCCTCTTTTATTTCTGATTTTATTTATTTGAGTCATCTCTCTTTTTTCTTGTTGAGTCTGGTTAAAGGTTTTTAAATCTTCTTCTTTTCAAAGAACTAACTCTTGAATTCATTGCTCTTTTGTATCATTTTTTAGACTCAATTTTATTTATTTATGCTCTGCTCATTTTTATTTCCTTCCTTCTACTCATTTTGGGCTTTCTTTATTGTTATTTTCCAAGTTCCTTTAAGTGTAAAGTTAGATTGCTTATTTGAGCTTTTTATTGTTGTTGTTTTGTTTGTTTGTTTGTTTTTGTTTTTGAGAGAGGCCTGTAATGCTATGAATTTCCCTCTTAATATTGCTTTCCCAATGTCCCACCGATTGTGCATTGTTGTGCTCACATTTTCATTTGTTTCAAGGTACGTTTTGATTTCTCCCTTGATCTTGTTGTTGACCCATCCATTGTTTAATAACATGTTATTTAGCTTCCATGTCTTTGTGTGTTTTTCAGTGTTTTTCTTGTGATTGATTTCTAGTTTCATAGCATTGTGGTCATTGAGACTTGCTTTTTGTCCAAACATGTGGTCCATCCTAGAAAATGTTCCATGTGCACTTGAAAAGTTGCATATTCTGCTACTTTCAGATCAAAAGCTCTGTAAATAGCGATTAAATCCCTTTGATCCAATGTGTCATTTAAGGCTACTGTCTCCTTGTTGACTTCCTGTCTGAAAGATCTATCTATTGAAGTCAATGGGGTGTTAAAATCCCCATCAATGGCAATATTTCTGTTGATCTCTTATTTTATGTCCATCAAGATTTGCTTCACATATTTAAGGGCTCCTAATGTTTGGTGCATAAATGTTTACAGGGTTATATATTTGTTGGGTTGTTCTCTTTATCATTATGTAGTGTCCATCTTTGTCTCTCACCATAGACAAAGATTTTTATTAAAGTTTATTTTGTTTGATATAAGTACTGCTCCTCCTTTGTCTGATTGAGAAATGTTACTGGGTTTCACAGGGAGCTGATTTGGAGATAAGATTAGGTGAAGAAAGTATATTAGGGCATGCTATTGGGATTAATAATATTCTTGGGTGAAAGGAACTATGGCAGGGTAGAGAAAGGAAGAAGATGGGCAATAGCACAGTCTCAACAGAAAACTCAGCCAGTCCTAAGAGGAAGGCCTATAACTGAGATGAGCCCTTAGGATAATTATTTTAAGCTGGGGAAAGAAATCCCAACATTTGTATTCTCTTCCCCACTTTCCCTCAAAGACCAGTCATTGGATTTGGGCAGCCCACATGAAGGCAGTGAGATGTTGAACAAAGTTCTCCAAGGGCAATTTCCAGAGAGGGATGACCTCAGTGAACCAGGAACTGAAAACAGATACAGGTGGCAGGTTCATGGGCAGGAAGCACCAGCTATGGCAGTCATGGGAGATAAATGTGAAAAGCAACACCAGGGCTCATGTTGGAACAGAGTAGATAAAGGCAGGGTACCTAGCAAGCACTGCATTAAAAGATAGCCCATTCTATATCACACTTCCTTCTTTTTACAGAAAAGAATTCTACTATTTACTAAATGCTTTCACACACCTAACCTCCTTAATCCAGAAAACAACCCTGTGAAGTGTGCATTATTGTTACTTCTAAATAATAACTGACAGATGAGTTTTATAATCATATGTAAGGTATCCCCTGGGGGGTCCTAGACTAGGGATAATAATTTGAAAATCCAGGAGTGTGGAGGAAGATCTGGACTCTCCCAATTACCTGGGTGAGCCATTGATAAGCTGTCAGTGATTACTACTATTGTGATCATTATTGCCAACTGGTTGTAACCTGAAAAATCAGATTACAATAATAGAGTGTTCACTTTTTTTTTAAACTGTCACCTCACCCTTCTTATAATTTTAGGTTATGATTATATAAAACCTCATAACTTTTATGAATGGTTATGATGTTCAGTGTTAATAAAAATTATATTAATAATTTATACCAATAAATTATTATTTATCCTTTTTGATTAATTGAATGCCTTGTGTATCCCCAAAATTCATATATGCAAATCCTAATTCCTAATGTAATCATATTTGGAGTTGGGGTCCTTTGCAAGGAAATTGGGTTTAGATGAAACCTTCAGTGTGAGGCCCTCATCGTGAGTGTGTGCCCTTATAAGAAGAGAAAGAGACACCGTAGTTTTCTCTTCAGTGTAAGAACGAAGCAAGAAGGCAGTGGAAGACAAGCCAGGAAGACAGTCCACAAGAAAAACTGAATCTGCTGGCATCTTGGATTTTCCAACCTCCAGAACTATAAGAAACAAAATGATGTTGCTTAAGCCACTGTTTTATGGTACCTTGTTATGGTAGCTGAGCAGTCTATCATTTTATTTCTTTTTTAAAAAATATAGAAATACATTTTATTATGTATTTCATTCTGAACATTAATTAGTAAACCAAGTAATGTGGTCAAAAAGCACAAATGGATGAGTAAAAAATGAAGCAATACTTTTTTTTCATATATTGGGCTAACTATATTTTGTTCTTGTATTGAGTAATTCTAATTATCATTGATATAACCAAAGAAAATCAGTACTTTCATTTTTCAGTAGATTCTAGATATTGTAGATAACTGGGTTGGATAATTTCTTATTTTAAAATTTATTTTCTTCTCTGGTGGCATTTTTTAATTTTATTTTTTAAGTTATATTTTATTGTTTATGTTATTATAGTTGTCCCAATTTTTTCCCCTTTGCCTCATTCTACCCAGCCAATCCCAACTCCCTCATGAACACCCCACACATTTGTTCATGTCCACGCATCAGGCATATATGTTATTTGGCTGCTCTATTCCTTATGCTGTACTTTACATCCCAATGACTATTCTGTAGCTATCGATTTGCACTTCTTAATCCCTTTACTATTTTTTATAATCCCCTGACCCCCTCCCACCTGGAAACCATGAAAGCTTTCTCTGTACCTATGATTGTGTTTTTGTTCTGCTTGTTCGTTTATTTTGTTTCTTAGAATCAACTGTTGATATATATGCATTTATTGCCATCTTATTGTTCATATTTTTAGTGTTCTTCATCTTAAAGAAGACCCTTAAACATTTCATACAATACTGGTTTGGTGGTGATGAACTTTAGCTTTCTCTTGTCTGGGAAGCACTCTATCTGATCTTTGATTCTAAATGATAGCTCTGCTGTATAGAGTAATCTTGGTCATAGTTACTTGCTTGTCATCATTTTGAATACTTCTTGCCAGTTCCTCTGGTCTGCAAAGTTTCCATTGAGAAATCAGCTGACAGTCTTATTGGACCTCCATTGAAGGGAACTAACTGCTATTTTCTTGCTGGTTTTAAGACTGTATCTTTATCTTTAAACTTTGGAATTTTAATTATGAGTGTCTTCTACAGGCCTCTTCAGGTTCACCTTGTTTGGGACTCTCTGTGCTTCCTTTACTTGTATGTCTATTTTCTTCACCAAGTTAGAAAAGTTTTTTGAAATTATTTTTTCAAATAGGTTTCCAATTCTTGCTCCCTCTCTTTTCCTTCTGGCACAGCCATGATGTGAATGTTGGTATGCTAGAAGTTGTCCCAGTGGCTCCTTACACTATCCTCACTTTTTTGGATTCATTTTTCTTCTTGCTGTTCTGATTGGGTGTTTTGTGCTTCCTTATCTTCCAAATTACTGATTTGATTCTCAGCTTCATCCACTCTTCTGCTAAATTTCTATAAATTGTTCTTTAGTCCAATTAGCATCTCCTTTGTTTCTGACTGGATTATTTTATGCTGTTGATGTCTTTGCTAAGTTCCTTGAACAGTCTTATAACCAGTGTTTTGAACTCTGCATCTAGTAAATTAATTTTCTCCATTTAGTTTAGTTTTTTTAAGTATATTTTATTATGTTTTCAGAGTAGTTCCAATTTTTTCCCCTTTGCTCCCTTCTGCCCAGTACCCTCCTTCCCTCCAATGATCCCACCCTCCTTAATTCATGTCCATGGGTCATGCATATAAGTTCTTTGGCTTCACCCTTTTCTATATTATTTTTAACATCCTCCTGTCTATTTTGTATCAACTGATTATGCTTCTTAATCACTGCACTATATCCCATTTCTCCCCCTCCCCCCTCCCAGCTGATAACCCTCCAAATGATCCCCATACCTATGATTCTGTTCCTATTCTGGTTTCTTAGTTGGATTTTGTTTTTATTTTTTAGATTCAGCTGTTGATAGTTGTGAGTTTGTTGTCATAGTTTTGTATGTGTTCACAGTTTTGATCTTCATTTTCTTAAGTAAATCCCTTTGACATTTCATATAATAATGGCTTGGTGATGATGAACTCCTTTAGCTTTACCTTGTCTGGGAAGCACTTCATCTGCCCTTCCATTCTAAATGATAGCCTTGCTGGATAGAGTAATTCTGGTTGCAGGTTGCCTTTCATCACATTGAATACTGCTTGCCAGTCACATCCTGCCTGTAAAGTGTCCTCTGAGAAATCAGCTGATAGTCCTATAGGCACCCCTCTGTAGGCAATTCTCCGCCTCTCTCTTGCTGCCCCCAGGACTCTGTCTTTATCTTTCACTTTTGGCATCTCAATCATGAAGCATCCTGGTGTAGTCCCCTCTGGGTTCAGCTCACCTGAGGCCCTCTGTGCTTTTCAGACCTGTATGTCCACCTCCTTCACAAAATTTGGGAAGTTTTTCTCATTTTTTTCAATTCTTGCTTCCTTATTCTGCCATGGTTGACTGTTTTTTTCTTCCTTCTGCTCCAAATCATTGATTTGAACCCCAGTTTTCTTCCCTTCACCATTAGTTTTGTGTGGATTTTTCTTCATTTCACTTAGCATAGCCTTCACTTCTTCTCTTATGTGTTTGCCATACTCAAGCATATGTGTCAAGCCTGTGAGCATCATTATCACCAGTGTTTTGAATTCTGCATCTGTTAGGTTGTCCTTACCCTCATCTGTGAGGTTGGCTATCTCCTCGTAGCTTAGTGCTCCCACTGGAACCTTGATCCGTTCCCCCTTTTGGGCCATACTTCTCTGTCTCCTTATTCTGACAGGCTCCTGTGTTTGTTTGCCTCCATGTCCCAGGTAGAGCTGTCACTGCTCTTACGTTGTAAGGGGCGGAGCCTTAGGGATTCATCAGTACAGGGCGACCTGTTTTACCACATTGTGGCACTATATGTGGGGGAGAGGTCTCAGAGGGAACAATGCTGTCTGCTCAGCACTCACCCCTTTTCTAGGCACCTCTCCCACTTCTGCACCAGACTGGCACCCGTCTAGCTGCAGCCCTGGCCATTGTTCCCAGAGTGGGTGGGTCTGCAGATGTTCTAAGATCATGGGAGCCCTTTAAACAAGTGGACTCTGCTGAGAGACCAGCAGTTTCTGCCTCCACCCCAACCCCCACTGCTCTGCACAGTCAGAAGCAATGAGGCTTGATTTTCCCTAGTGCTCAGACTGTGGGCTTGAGGGCTGGTGATGAGCTGGGAACACTCCCCAGGTGTGCCTCCCAGCATTTTAAAACTTGTGGCTGCACTTTCTGCCAGCCTGCCACTACTGCTGCTACTGCTGCCACCACACTGTGTTCTCTCTGCCCCAGCTCCACCACTCCTACTGTCTAGATGAGTATTTCTTCTTTATCTTTGTTTGCTGGACTTCCATGTAGTTTGGTTTTCTGGAACCTCTGGTTGTTTCTAGTTTTGAGGTAGTTGTATTCCTTCTTAGTTGTGGAGGGAGATGCAGCATTTCTATCTACCCCTCCACCTTGGCCAGAAGTCTGTTTGCCTCTCTGTTTAGTTCTTTTTCTGGAATTTTGTTCTGTTCTTTCATCTGGGTCACGTTTCTTTGTCTCCTCATTTTGGCAACCTCCCCATGTTTGTTTCTATGTATTAGGTAGAGGTGATATGTCTCCCAGACTTGTTAGAGTGGCCTAATGTAATAGGTATCCTGTAGAGTCCAGTGGCACAACCTGCCCTATTACCTAAGTTGCATATTCAAGGTGGGCCCACTGTGTGGGCTATGTATACCTTCTTGCTATTGTTGAGTCTTGTTAGCTGTTGACACATTCAAAGTCAGCCTCGGCATGTTTATGTCTTGGGTCACACAGCATAAGCTACAAAGTGATCTGCAGATGGCTGCTACTTGCGCTAGGCTTGGAGGTACCCAGGGAGGCCAAGCTATGAACCAAGGCCAGCTGCTATTAGTGCCAGGATTGAGGTCACTTACTAAGAGGTGCAGGGCTTGCTGAAGGCTAGTGCTGCTTGTTTGAGAGAATTTAGGAAAATCTGAAGCATGATCTAAGACAAGCCATTCATATGGAAAAGCCACTGAAAACAGCTTGGGTGAGCCCAAAAGTTGGGTCGGGCAGAACCTTGGGGAATCACTAGGGTGGGGCAAACAACTTGAGCCACGTTGATAGAGTGTCAGATATGGCACCTCCCTGCAGGCTCTGTGGCTCTATTAGGGGAGGGCTCAGAAAAAGAACAATGGCTTTTGCCAGCACTTCTGTCTGGGAGAAAGCTACCCTAAGCTTTTGTCCTGATGTTGGAGTATTCAGTTCCTCTCCATATGTCATGATGCCTTTCAATCTGCTGCCCCCATGCTGGAAGCTCAGATAGAGTCCAAGAAAATCCATGCATAGGCCCTTTAGGTGAAAATACCTGGACTCCAGAAATTTCTGTCTTCCATAGCCTCAATCCCTGCTGGTTTTTATAGCCAGAAGTATGGGGACTTGTCTTCCTGGCACTGGAATCCTGGGCTAGGGAGCCTAGTGTGGGACTGGGACTACTTGCTCCTGAGATATCCCTCCTGATTTTTATTTGCCACATGTGGGACCAGCCAGTTCCACATCTCTGCCCCTCCTACCAGTCTTGATGTCATTTCTTCTTTAATTTAATGGTTGTAGTACTTCCATTCAGTTCGATTTATGACAGTTCTGAGTGATGGTTGTTCTATAATTTAGTTGTAATTTTCATATGGCTGTGCAAGGAGGTGAGTTGTGTTTACCTATGCCACCATCTTGACCAGAAGTTGGGTCTATCATGTTTGTCTGATGAAGTTATTTTATTGTTAATTCTGATATCTATTCCTAGCTGTATTCCAACCATACCTTGATAAGTCCATATTCAATGTTTTCATCAGGTTTTTAATGAAAAGACAGTAAGTTATGAAGATTATCCTTTGTATGTAACACAGGGGCATATCTTTTTAATGCACATTACCTAATAACATGTTACTTTGATATCTGTGACTTCTCATCTAAAACAGTAATTTCTAAATTGCTTTTAGCAATAAAACTTTAAGTAAAATATACTTTAAAATATTGAAATAAAAAAATAGAAGCAGAGTTGCTCTGGTTCAAGTGGTTGGTGGAATGAGGAGCCCAGAATCTACCTGCTTCTCTTTCCCTGTTGTAACAGCTTTTCAGAAACTCTTGAAGTATCTGCAAACACACCAGTAGCTTTGTAGGCCACAACAAGAAAATCACTGCACAAAAATATTGTCAGGCACTTTGTCAATTGCCTAGCTAAAATTAAGGCATCGATGGAAGCAACCTAAGTGTCCATCAATAAATGAGTGGCTGAAAAAATTGTGAAACATATATACAATGGAATATTACTCAGTAATAAAAAAGAATAACATCTTTCCATTTGCAACAGCATGGATAGATCTAGGGGATATTATGTTAAGTGAAATAAGTCAGACAGAAAAAGACAAATACCATATGATTTCACTTATATGTGGAATCTAAAGAACAAAAAAATAAATAAATAAAATAGAAGCAGACTCATAGAGAACAGACTGATTGTTGCCAGAGGGGAGGAGGATTAGGGGCTGGGTGGAAAAGGTGAAAGGATTAAAAAATACAAAATTGTAGTTACAAAATAGTCATGGAGATATGGAGTAGAGCATATGAAATATAGTCAATAATATTGTAATAACTAGGTATGGTACCATGTGGGTACTTGAAATATCAGGGGGAGGGGATCACTTTGTAAAGTAAATAATTATCTGGTCACTATGCTATACATCTGAATCTAACACAAAATAGTGTTGAATGTAAACTGTGATTGAAAAAATAAAATTAAAAAAATAAAATCAAGGCACTGACTTTCTGCTGATTTACCCATATAATAGCATGCATGCACACACACACACACACACACAACAGGTTTCTCATGATTTATCCTTGATAAGCTCATGCTGATTCCAAATAATCATCACTTTCTTTTGTAAGTGCTCAGAAAACATTTTTTCAGAGTATATTAAGGAAGAGTGTCAGGTATCATGTTCTATAGCTTCCAGAGTCCATTTTATGCATTTTTAAAAATTATGTCTTCAGTCTCTGACAACTCTTCTGTTCTTCACCTGTAATACCTGTAAGCTCTTTGTGAGTTCTGGTGTATAATTAACTTATTCAGAGCAATGGCTCTCAAAGATGACTGTATATTAGAATCTCCTGGAGAGATTTTTTTTTTTTAAGTTTATACCTAGGTCCTCACCTCATACCAATTAAATCAGAATCTCAGCAAGTATTTTTAAAAGCTTCTCTGGTGATTTTAGTATGCAGCCAGGGTTGAGAACCAGTGATCTAGGCCTGGATTAAATTTATTTTAAGTGCTTGCATGTTCCTTTACCATTCACTCTCTTTCCATAAGCTTCAATCTCTCTGCTCTGCTTCTTTTTTCCTTCAAGATGTTTCTCAAAAATTCAGAGACAAAAGTAAAATCCTGGTTATGAGGTTTTACTTCCTTTTTCTCATTTGTTAACCTACACCTAAGTAATGCCTGTGCTTTCCGGGTCCTTTGGTTGCAAGCATAATTTAAAACTCTCTTAGTGATTAACATCTTTCTCAAATCTCTGCTAAATAAAACTATTCTAATAGGCTTTTTTTTTTTAATCATGGGACTTTTTAATCTTTTTAAAATCTCACCCAGTTGCTTTTTGGCATGCTTCTACCTCTCGTTTTATAAATCCCATACTTAGAAGAAAATTTCTTTGCTACATTTCTGTCATTGTTCAAGCAAGTTCATATAACATCTATGATTTCTAATTCTATGACTGCATTTTCTCTTTAAAAATTCTGGGTACCACTTGCACTATGGGAAGATTCTAAATGACAGTTTGGAATTTATAAAGTCCCTTCATATATGCAATTCCCTCAGTATTTTGTTACGCGGTTCCATCTGCGCAATATTCTTCTTCTCCCAGAAATCTTTTTTTATTCAATTATGCACACCATTCTGAGAAATATTCTATACTTTCTCAGGAGCCTATTGGTTTGGAAATTCAGGCTATAATACAGAAAATACCTGCCTCTTCTTGACATCTAGATAGCCAGCTGCTCACATAACATGTCTGCTTTTCTCTTTAAATGAAAGAACAAATGACCCAAAACCCTCCAAATCCAGCAATGTAAAATCATGCAAAACCCTTAGAAATACATGCTTCATACTTGTGAATCCCTTATTAATTTCCATGTGAGGGAGCAGAAATGAGGAACAGTGGGTTGATCAGATGAATCTGAGCAGATTTTCTTCAGGAAGAGGAAGTAATGCATTTCCTGATGAGTCCTTGGTAAGGAACCCACTCTATGCAGTTAAGAGTTACCAGCCAACACAATGAGGTCCTGTCACCAGTGAACAGTTTTCTTCTTGTCTCCAAATCCTTTCTTTTCTGTAAAGTTTAAAAACACAGAACAATACCCTTGGTGTATACATTCGTTGGGTTTCCAAAAGAACATCTGTCATTTCTCTAGCAAACCACACCCCTTACCCCGCTCCCATATACACAGTAACTGCCTGAAATATTTTATCTCCCAGTTTCATTGAACATCTCTGGGATATTTATTGAATATACATATTCTTCTTCTTGACTTTTAAGAGCTGTTATTCTTACAGTTAGCAATTAGCACCCATAAGTGTCTATAGTATGGTGACAGAGCAATAGCTCAGAGTTCAGGAGGTCAAGATTTTGAGTCCCACCATTCCTATTAAATTGGAATTCCAATATCTCTGAGCCTCAGACTGTATATTTGAGAAATGGGGGGAGAGGAGTTGGACTAGGCTGTGTTTTCCAGTCTCCTTTGTTTTTAATCTGCAGGACCCTTTACAGGAAATCTTATTGAAAATCTTGAAGTGTAAAAGAGAAAATCAGAGGAACTAAGGTGGCAGTAGAGATGACCCTCAAGGTTGCAGGTGCTGACTCCCTGTCCCATTCCATTCCACCATCCTACGGCTGCTCAGTGACCTCAAAGAGCTTCTCCAGCAGCATGCAGAACAGTTTGAAAACAAAACAGAGGTTCTCAAAATAGCATGTGCAGAAATCAACCGGGAACTTGCTAAAATAGCAAATTATTGTGCAGTCCCACTCACAAAATAAAAAGCCAAGGAACTTGCCATGTACCATTTTTACTGAGGATTAGAGATTCAGAATGGTACAGTGATCACATTCTGAGAAATACAAGACTGAGTGCGCTCTGAAGTCTCTTCAGCTATCTTCAGTAAGAAGTCAAGAAAGCACAGTTTTATCCTCATCCTCTACGTAGTGCATGTCCTGTGTGATCCTGGACCAGTGATCTAACTTCTTCTGTTCTCTTCTATAAAGTGAGGACATTCATAATAATGCCCGCTTCAAAGAACTGTCACCGAGCCTCAGTGACTTAATTTATGTAAATACTTAGAACAATGCCTGGAACATGTTTAGAACTTAACAAACATCAGTGCTTATTGTTTATGAAGCAAAGCATGACACAACCACCTTCATACACTCAGATCCAGAATGACAAATATTCCGCAAAGCTCTTTAATCACTGCTTTTCCTGCTATAAGTTCTCTGGCCTGTCTTTGCACCACTGGTCACCTCTTGTCTTTTTTATTTGTGACCTTGGTTTTCCCACCTGTAAGATAGGACTAGTTCTATTTGATTCAATACCAACCACGACTGTCAATACAGGAAAAATAAATTTGAATGTGACTTGCAGACCTTTAGAAGAAAGATGTTTTGTTACAACCCAGCAGCATTATTTTGATATTTAGTATGTTAATATAATTTTCATCAGCATCTTGGAAGGCCAGCTTATTTATGTACACAATTAGTGGAAAAGAATGTGGAAAATGGTGGGCAGTGGTAAAGCACAGGCCATTTCCCTGAGTGAAAAAAAGGCCCATAAGTCACAAGAGACAGACTGAGATGTGAAGGTCACTCACTTATTCGCAGAAATAAATTATATTGTACCATCAAGTAAGTTTCTTCAGCTAGTCATAAAGAAGAATACGGCTAAGTAATTTACTCGCAAATGATGGTTATAAACCACTCACACTCTAACAAATCAAATTACATCACACACCCCACCTCATTGTGCTCACAGTTACTGAAGTGGGTGGCAGGAGAGGAGACTCGGCCACTTTATTGGCTTCTCAGCTCATGCAAAAGACCATGCCTGTACATGGCTGAAGCTCAACCCAGAGCAGTTAAATTGCTCTTCAGGCCCAAACCAGTCCATTTAGATTCCCTCTTTGAATATCAAGGATCACATTTCTGAAGCTGAGTGCAAAAAGTTGGAAACTACAAGGCCCTTTCACAGGCCTCATGTATTGCCCTGACATCTGATGCTCTGCTTAGTATAGTCTATCTTTGATATACTAACCTGTGTGGAGAAGTGAATGTGGGCTGACGTAAGCATCTTCAGTTTGGGGAGCAGAGGACAGAGGCAGGTCCTAGCAGACAAACAAGAAGAAATAAAGAATCATAAGCAATTTAGGATAAAATTTTTCATCATTTAGTCTTAGATTGAAATCAGGCAATCCTGGAAATGTAAGCCTCAGAGAAAATAATAGCTATGATTGACTGCATGTTGACTATCGGCCAGCCCAGGGACAGGATTACTGTCCCCATTTTACAGATGAATGAACTGAAGCTCATTTCCTGATAGTACACATTGCAGTGAGTAACAGTGCAGGGTTTTAAACCCACTTTGACTCTCTCCAAGAACCATGGCTTCAAGGAGACTTTGAGGCTCTTTCTAACAGTCTATGATGCCTCTCCAGGTAATTCAGGATGACAAATACTTTTCCTCTTTGGTGCAAGCTCTGATTGAAGGTAGATCTGGTCTCAGCAGAAAGACAGCCATGATGGATTAAAAATGCTTACCAAGCCCTGGCTGGTATGGCTCAGTGGATTGAGTGCCAGCCTGTGAACCAAAGAGTTGCCAGTTCGATTCCCAGTCAGGGCATATGCCTGGGTTGTGGGCAAGGTCCTCAGTTGGGAGCATGTGAGAGGCAACCATACATCGATGTTCCCTTCTCTCTTTTATTCTCTCCTTCCCCTTCTTTCTAAAAATAAAAACATAAAATATTTTTTTTAAATGCTTACCAAGAGTGAGGGTTTGGCGAATAAGGGCCAAATGCTCATTGCTTGCCATTCCTGATTTGACCTAACCTCCCAATGTTACAGATAAGGAACTACCGACCTGAAAGATAAATTGACTGGCCCAAATTCTGTAATATGAAGCAATAGTGGAAAAGTCAGAGTGCATGTCTCCTGCTTGAGCAAAGACCTTTTCCCACCACCCCAGGTTGCTGGTAATAAGGAATGATACAGTCACTTGCATACCTCCTGTGACCCTACCAGTATGCATCGGTATTTACTTCTATTAGTTATACAAGCCATTTAGCATAACATCTTTCACAAAAATAATAAGGCAACTTTATATCACTCTTTTAGTGCTAACATTTTTACCTGCAGATGTATATGTCTTCATTATTTAAAATTCAAACAATACAGATAAAAGATATACATTAATTTTGCTTTATTAACTCTCATTCCTCTCTCCTCCCCACTATGATTACTCTGAACACTTCGGAGTCTCCTTTAAGAATTTTCCTATCCAGTTATAGACATTACATGTTGGTATGCAAATATAGGACTTTAGGAGTTAATTTAAATATGATCATATGACAGAAACTTCATGGCAACTTTCATTTTTCAACTTCACAATTTCATTATCTTTCCACTTCATCAGGTAGAGAGTGTCCTTTAGAGCGCTACACTGTAAAACCACCTCTTGAGGGAACATGACAGAATTTACAAAAATTTAGATGCATGTCCCCTAAAATTATCTCAGAAATAATACACCTAATGATCTAACCATTCTTTGGAAAAATATTTTTTAAAAGCATTCTTGACTACTTTAGAGACCCTCAAGTCCTTCTCCCTACAGTCCTTTCCCGGTCATCATCAGCTTCCTTCCATTTTCTCTCCCAAGCAGCTCGTGAAGCTCCCCTCTCCTCTTATTCTCCACCATTGCCATCCTAGACCAAACTGTGGTCTTCCCTTGTCATCCATTCTCCATTCTGCAGCTAGTATAATATTCTGTAGCATAATCAATTTCTTGTATTCTTTCTACAGTAAGAGCTCTTCAATTCTTTTGAAATATTTCAGTTTTCCATTTTCGACCTGGTCTTGCCCCCACATGTCCAAATTCCTGAATATTTTAATTTGTTTCCAAATCAAGACTCAGGAAAAGTACATCATATTGTCCCAAGCTCAAGAAATTTATATTTCTGGGAAATTTGGGGGCTGTTTATTTTATGGGGAATGGTAAATCAGGCAACTGAGTCTCTACCATTTGTGTTGAGGCAAATATTTTCTCTCTTGAACTTTAAAGAGTGTTGCTAATCTTCAAGTATTACCCATTTATGTCATAACATTTTGCATAACATCATGAATTTTAACTCTTCTTATGAAGCATTAGAATTATACCTATTGTTCAAAATGGCTAAGAAGGAAGTATATGTCTAAATGTATACAAGGTCTGTCCAGAAGGTATCCAGCCATGTGATATAAAAAATAGAGGCATTTACTGAAGAAGAAACAAGATATAAGAAAAACATTGTACATAGGACAATGATGCCTCAGTCCCCTTCAAAGTAGGCACCTTGGGACCTCACACAGTTCTCCCAACTGCTATCAGTTACCCCATCATATTTTCCTGACTCTCATTGGTGGTCTGAAATCTCTTCCCTTTCAAAAGTGAGTTTAGTTTTGGGAAAAGCCAGAAGTCACAGGGCACCAAATCTGGGTGATTTGATGTTGTGCAAAAATCTCTTCACCAGACATGATGCATGAACAGGTATGTTGTTGTGATAAATTTACCAAGCACCAGTTGCCCACAGCTGTGGCCTTCTGAATCATCTGAATAGTTTCTGTGGAGGAATGTTCAAGCTTAATGCAGAATTTGTTGCAGATCCATTGCTTTACTCACTCAGTCACTTTGAATGTAATGGCCATACAGTACACATACTCACTCACCTGGTGTCTACTTCTCCCCCTGACCAGTACAGTGAAGTCATCATTGTTCACACATGCACATTCCAGTCCACTCGCCTCGGTTGCCAGGTTATATCAATGTCATGTCTCACAAACCATTCTCATTATATTAACAATGGTGAGACTTTTCCAGTCAGACCTTGTCATATACCAATTATTGTGTAGACATGTGATTTATTGTTGATTTTTTTCTCAGCGAACATCTATGATGTTTTATTTGTGTCTACAAATTGACATGATAAGATCTTGAGCAGCAGCTTGACAATGCCTTTTGTTTTCAGTGGAAAGATTTAGAAATTTACATTTTCTAGTTAACAACATGACTCTGGTAACAACTTCTTTTCAGGCTTGTCCAGTGCCTACCCATTTGATCCCAAAAAGTGGTATTGTTGAGACTGATAAATAGAACAAGGCCATCACTGTAAAACTAAAAGTGGCAAGAGGAAACTAGCCCCTAATAACCCATAACTAGCCAGAACGAGCAGGATAAACCTGTATTTAGAAAGAAAGCAATTTGTTACATCCTGCTAAAGTGACCAAAAGTAGGAAACTAATTTATATTCTCCAAACTCATTGGTGAGTCATTCTCTCAATCCTTTGGTACAGGCTTAGATCCACTGTGGACCCCTTCAAACATTTCATAATAGGAACATCAAGAAGAAACTATCTTTTAGAACAGAAGTTTTCAAACATTTTGTTCTAGTATTGCCAAGTAAATTTTGTTCAACTATACCTACCCTAAAATATTTTTGACATACAATATTTTTTCATATAATTATTTAATTGCAAAAGATGTCACTTCTGGCATATTATAAATATTTATATTTTAAAATAAAATGTTCCACCACTCTTTTAGATATTTTTAATGAACTATAAATACCATAACAATTTCAGACTCATAATTTTCTTTAAAGAATATACAATTGGAAATTTCATGTTGTACTATTTTCTCCTGAAATACTAGATTTTTTCCACTTTCCCTATAGAATGTTACCCTAAAAATAATACATTATATTCTTGAAAGTGTCTTACTGATTGTCCTATTATAATTCTCTTCAAATACATACAGTGTGATATATGAGATACTTTTAAAATTTTTCTGTTACCATAAGCTCTTGTTAAAACAACAATGTTATTATAATGCATACAATGCGTAAAGTTAAAATATTTCTTCTGGATTTAGTTGCCATTTCTTTTATTATTAGTAAACAATTTATCAAAACCTCAAAAATATATTATAAATGTTGACAAACAGTAATCCTAAGAAGTAAAATTTTATTACAAATAAATCCATCTCTTAATAAATTAACGTGGGGTTTTTTAAAAAATAATTTGTTTGTTTATTTATTTATTTTTAGAGAGAGGGGAAAGGGGAAAGAGAGGGAGAAAAACATCACTGTGTGGTTGCCTCTCACTTGCGCCCTCAACTGGGGACCTGACGTGCAATGGTGTAATCAGAGAGTCTCTCCATATCGTTTTGTTTTTGCACATTCACTAATGAGAATCCTCTTAATATTGATAGAATATGCTAAAATTGTTGTCTGTATTAAAGTTTTCTGATGTCAATCAGAAAAGTATAGTGTGTTTTTATTTCTCATATATGTATGAATTAAAAGAGATATTAATAAAACAAGAGCTCAAGCTCAGTCAATATGTTCCATTCATGATAATTGTAATACAGTCATGGTATTAACAAAAGCTTATGCATTCTTCACTGAACAGCTATATAAATGGAACCTACAAATTTATTATTTAGCAATCACATGCCTGATACGTGGCATTTTCTTAATTTTTAAAATATGAATACATTATTTTTCCAATAGTCATTAGTCTACTTAGTCTATAGCTGTCATATATGCATTAAAATGGGGTGATAAGAAGAAGAACTAGGAATTAAAAATTATGCGAAAAAATAATGAAGCAGAACTTCCCTAACTTGGGGAAGGAAACAGACTTACAGATCCAGGAAGCACAGAGAGTTCCAAAAAAAACTGGGCCCAGAGAGAACCACACCAAGACACATTATAATCAAAATGTCAAAAATAAAGGATAAAGAGAGACACTTAAAAGCAGCAAGAGAGAAGAAAAGAATTACATACAAAGAGGTCCCAATAAGACTCTCAGCTGATTTCTCAAAAGAAACTCTGTAGGCAAGAAATATTCAAAGTAATGAAAAGCAAAAACCTATAACCACAATTACTCTATCCAGTGAAGCTGTCATTCAGAATAGAAGGGCAGAGAAGGTGCTTCCAGGACAAAGTAAAACTGAAGGAATTCATCAGATCCAAACCACTGTTATATGAAATGTTAAAGGGACTTCTTTAGAAGAAAGAGGATCAAAACTATGAACATTGAAATAAAAACTATCACAGCAACCAACAACAGAAGCTAGGGAATTGAAACAAAGACAAACTAAGTAGGCAACGAGAGTGTGAGAAGAATTATAGGTATGGGGAACATTATGGGGGGAAGTCAGCAGGAAGGGGGAAAAGGGAAAGGGGGAAATGGTATAGAAATTAAGAAGTGTAGTAGGAGGGAGTGGAGTAGACAGAAAGATGTTGAGAAGAACTATATGCACAACTAATGGGCGTGGACTAAGGGGGGTGACAACTGGAGGGAGGGATGTCACTGGGTGGAGGGGAACAAAGGGAAAAGAAATTGGGACAACTGTAACAGCATAATCAATAAAGCATATTAAAAAATTAATTTCCTTAAAGTTATTTATTACCATGTATTCCTTAGAAAGTTTTTGTGCACCATGGTTTAAAGACCTTTGCTTTAGAACATTGATAGTTCTCCTCCAATAAGTCTCCTCCACCAGGCAAAGATGACCAGAATATGACGCAATCAGACTTTACCTTCTTGACTCCATGTATCTGTTTGTATAAGATTGAACATGCTCTCCAATAAATGCATCTTCTCTTCATTGTTATCATTCTTCCACACTATTAATACAAAGCCATGCACCTTGTAAATATGTAATAACAATTCATTAATAGTTATTTCTGCAGTAACTTCATCATTTAAAAATTTCGCTTCATGCAAATTTATACAGTTTTTAAAAAGAGTAAGGAAAAATCCTTTGGATTGTGACAGTGTAAAAGTAAAAATAGATTGATATTTAGTATATTTAAAATTACTTGTCTGCTGTTTTTTATGAACGTCACACACACACATGTTCTGGTTATACCCTAAGTAAAGCTCAGTGCTAAGCAAAGTAAAAAAGTCAGAAAATAACAGGGCAGAGATTATAGCAAGGTTACAGTGGCGGAGGGGGGAAAGCAGCTCCTACAGAATAATAGGTTTTAAATTGGAGATTTTTACTTAAAACCCTCAGGAAATAAAAAGGGTCAAAAAAAAGAAAGAGAAAATTGCACAGGGGTTATAATACTTTAAAAGACAATCTCGTTTCTCTTTCAAAAATTGCTGTGTTTTCTGGAAGATGCCTTTGACAATGGATGTCATCACTTAAGGACCATTGCTCAATAAAAGAGTGGTCAAGAATTCTGAGTTCTATAGCACTTAAATGTTTCTGCCAGTTTATAGAAAATGGTACACTTTTGACCAATTTGATTTAAAGAACTGAGAGCTCAGAAATGTAAATTAAGAAAGTAAACTAATTCTTAGTTGTATTTTACTATTTTGAATCTGGAATATATATTTTTAGAATATTGTTTTGAAGACACAGTCCAATTAAAACTATACTGACTCTAACATCCTAAAGGAAATTGTGTGATGACTTTACAGGGGAAGAATCTACTGTCTTCAGTGGCAGGAAAAACAACAGTGTAATCAGAGTCTCTCCATATCGTTTTGTTTTTGCACATTCACTAATGAGAATCCTCTTAATATTGATAGAATATGCTAAAATTGTTGTCTGTATTAAAGTTTTCTGATGTCAATCAGAAAAGTATAGTGTGTTTTTATTTCTCATATATGTATGAATTAAAAGAGTATTATATTAATAAACAAGAACTCAAGCTCAGTCAATATGTTCCATTCATGATAATTGTAATACAGTCAAGGGATTAACAAAAGTTTATGCATTCTTTACTAAACAGCTATATAAATGGAACGTTGTTTTACAAATTTATTATTTAGCAATCACATGCCTGATATGTGGCATTTTCTTAATTTTTAAAATATGAATACATTATTTTTCCAATAGTCATTAGTCTACTTAGTCTATAGCTGTCATATGTGCATTAAAATGGGGTGACAAAATTCAATATACACTAAAGGCACAGTTTCAAGTGAACTCATGCCAAAAGATGGAGTAAGGAAAGACAAATCAGAATGGCAACTGTGACCTTATGATTGCTATCACCCACACTTCAACCAGTTTTATGATGCTTAATACTTTTGGCAAAGTAAAAATACTTTGGCAAAATTGAAGTGGGTGAAAGAAAACTACAAGACCCAAAGAAGACAAGAGGCTGAATCCAAGCAATAAAGTAATTGGGCTGCAGAAGGAATTAAGCAAAGGTCACAGAAGAAGCACAAAGAGAATGACAAAAAAAAATGACAACTATTTCTAGTGAATATTCAAATTAGGAAAGAAGTTAAATAATTCAAAGTGTTTCTTCTGTTTGTATTTCACCAAAGCTTATGATTTAGGAGAAAACTTAAAACTTACATTGAAATTTTGGTGGTTGCTTATTCCAGATTGGAATAATAGCTGACATTTTAGGGAAATTTACTATGAGCTGGCACTAGGGTCGTTATTTTCACACACATCATGTCAACTTAGTCCTCACAACAACACTAAGAAATGGGCAGTAGTATTATCCCCATTTTATGGGGCTTAGAGATGTTACTGAACTTGGTACCTGGAAAGGTCATGTAGGTAAGTTAAGTATCTGAGGCAAGACTTTAAACTCATTTTTCTTTAAATCCAAAACTATTAAACCTCTAGGCTACTTAAACTGCAAGACTAGTGAAATTCAAGTAGGTCTTTGAAATCCAAGTGCAAATTTCATTTACTAATAATCACCAATTGATTCAATTAAAGCACAAACTCCTAACTAAACTAATAGTTAAATGTGTATGGTGTGAGCAGAAGGATATTTTGTAGTTTTTCCCTACATTCATTTTCCTTAATGAGGACATTTAACTAGGATTTTAGCCCTCACAAATGTCATATGTCATATGAGCATGTAAATATCTAAACACATGTCTACATGTGTTTCCAATTACAAATAAATGTATATAAATATCTACACATAATTTAGATAAATATATGTAGATAACTTTATGTAAAGAGACACAAGTAAACAGATACATTTATGTGTAAAAAAATCTATCAGTCTCCCAATCATAGATTCAATGCAACTAAAGTTTTCAAAATCCAATATAATTTTGAGAGAAATAATCAAAATGATTTATAATTTTATCTGGATAAATAAACAAAAACAAATAGATAATTGGTGTGCATAAAATATATGATAAAGAAAATAGCATGTAACAATGGAAAAAACCTGGATTACTTATTAAATAATACAGAGGAAATAGAATTTGTGGAAAAAACAAAGGTAATTAAGCCATTGCACTTGTGAATAGGTTAGAAAGTTCAGAAAATACCAACAAAATAGCTCTGAAATATGGTCAAAACATACTTTAATAATAATAAAGTTAATTAAATTTTTTAATCAAAGACAACTCTATTTTGTTCTCTGTAAATAAATTCCCATTAGTGCACTTCATCTAGTATTCTGCATAAATCTTGAACTCATTAAACAATGCTGTTTAAATAAGAATTAAGGAGTATTTTAAAGAGTATGTTATAATCTTTTTCACTTGCAACAGTCTTTAAATTTTAAATATACATTTAAACACACATAATCATATAAAATATATATTAAAGCATATGTGTCACCTGCTGCCCTCATTTCTCTGATACTTTATTAGAGGAAAGGGCTGTTTTGCTGCTTTCATAGAGGAGAAGCTGTTCAAAATCGGGATGTTGGTAAAGGATGTTGGTAAACGATGTTGAATTTATGACAACCCTCAGCCAAACCCTTTGCAAGGCCTTAGACCTCTCTGGCTGTGTCCCCTATGCCTGCACAGATACACACAAAACAGTGGGGAAAGAAAGCAGTCTCTGGGTTTGGTATCATCATCTTATAAGATGAGCATATGTCTTTAAAATATCGTTGAGAGGTCATTCATTACGGTGTGTTTTGTTCAGTTTGCTACCCTCCAGAGAAATGCCTGTAGAGATGTATGTGTCCTTCCCTGCAGAAACATGGTTTTTTTTGAAGTGATTGTAATTGGAAATAGATATTTCCTTGATTTACTGAATTAAGAGGGAAACTGGTTTTACATAAGCCTTTATTCCTCCTTCCTCCACTAAAGAAACTTTCTTTAATGGGGCTGGTGACTTTTATTGTAGTTTCTGAATATCAAGAGGATGTTTTATAAAGTGTGCTTCTTTGACCCAAGTAGTGATCTTTATAGATTTATTTTCTGCTTGTTGGCAATTTTACTTTTTTTAAATTATGAAAATCTTCTAACATATAAAATATGATCAAATTATATAATGAATACCCATATATCCATGATCTAATGTATTCTAGATTTTAAAAGTATTGATATACTGTTTTTCTTGTTGTTGACATATTTCCTATCATTTTTTCCAAACTTCTTAGCTGTACTCTTCGGTAAGGAAAGCGTTCCTTTATTGCTGCAGCTGCCTGGTTACCCCACAAGACAGTTTTCTGCTGGAACAGAAAGACAAATACATGAATCTTTCCCTCAAATTACCACATTTTAGAGTAAGGAGTTGGTGTTAAAGTCATTTCCAATAGTAGCAATAAGAAGATTTTTTTTTGTTTGCCTTTATAAAACATTAACATAGGGTCATAAATGTCTATATATTAAATTGTATATATCAATTACAATTTTTGATGCTTGAGTTGTTCAACTTTGGAAAGTAGTAGTCCATCAATTTTCTTTTCACTTGACTGATTCTCAGGGGGGTTGAGGGCAAGCATGATTTGTTGGAAAAGGTTGCAGTCATAGCGAGTAGGAAGTTGGGTATGTAGTGCAGGCTTAGAGGTAGAGTGATAACAAACACAGCCACATTTACCGAGCAGATGGCAAAGAGAGAAAGCTGAGATTAAACCAGAAGGGAAATATGCAGTTTTATTTTGACATGCGACTTTCTTTTCTAGATGCTAAGTATAATTTTTAATGGATACCTATAATTATTTTTTTCTGCTACCCATTCAGTGGGAAGAGCTTCTTGGAGCTCAAATCTTTCATTAGCATTTCTATCTGGATTGAAGTAAAAAGTGTAAGCAATCTTGTAAGATTTTTGGTTTCTCAAGGTAAGATGCTTTGCAATGGAAAAATATCTCAAGATAAATATTAACTGTTTTCTAATAAATTCCAAAATGTCTTTGTGAATTTACTGTCAAGTAAGTGCTAATGAAAATATAACTACAACGTTTGTTTCTCACTAAAAAATTTATTTCTGTTTGATTTCCAACCCTCTACAATGAATGATTAGTTTTCAATAGTTAGGAGGAAATCAAAATATTTGGGTCATTTGATCAGTATTAGAGGAGCGGACATTTTCAGTGCAGAAAAATGTAACTTGTCTGCACAATTCAATTAAATAATAAGACTGAAACTTAAATGTTTTTAAAATATGTTTTATTGATTATGTTGTTATAGTTGCCCCAATTTCTTTTCCCTTTGTTCCCCTCCACCCAGTCACCCCCGTCCCTCCAGTTGTCCGCCCCCTCCTTAGTCCATGCCCATTGGTTGTGCATATAGTTCTTCTCAACATCTTTCTATCTACTCTGCTCCCTCCTGCTATGCTTCTTAATTCCTGTCCCATCTCCCCCCCCCCTTTCCTCCCTTCCTCATCCTCCCTGGCCTTTCCCCAAAATGTTCCCCATACCTATAATTCTTTTCAAACTCTCATTGCCTACTTAGTTTGTCTTTGTTTTTGATTCCCCAGCCTTTGTTGTTGGTTGTTGTGATACAGTTTTCATTTTAATGTTCATAGTTTTGATCCTCTTTCTCCTAAACAAGTCCCTGTAATATTTCATATAACAGTGGTTTGGATCTGATGAACTCCTTCAGTTTTACTTTGTCCTGGAAGCACCTTCTCTGCCCTTCTATTCTGGATGACAGCTTTGCTGGATAGAGTAATTGTGGTTATAGGTTTTTGCTTTTCATTATATTGAATATTTCTTGCCAGTCCCTTCTTGCCTGCAGAGTTTCTTTTGAGAAATCAGCTGAGAGTCTTATTGGGACTCCTTTATATGTAATTCTCTTCTCCTCTCTTGCTGCTTTTAAGATTTTCCACTTATCTTTAATTTTTGACATTTTGATTATAATGTGTCTTGGTGTGGTTCTCCCTGGGTCATTTTTTGGAACTCTCTGTGCTTCCTGGACCTGTAAGTCTATTTTTTTCCCCAAGTTAGGGAAGTTCTGCTTCATTATTTTTTCACATAATTTTTCAATTCCTAATTCTTTTCTTTCACCTTCTGACAACTCTATAATTCAGATGTTGACCCACTTCTAGTTGTCCCATATGTTTCTGAACCTTTCCTCATTTTCCTCACTTTTCGTTTTCTCTTTCTGCATTGGTTGACTCTTTGTTCCTTCCCTATGTCCCAATTTGTTGATTTGATTCCCGTTTTTCTTTCTCTCACCACTAGTTTCACATGTGTTTTTGTTCATTTCAGCAGGGCTAGCCTTCATTCCTTCCCCATCTAGTTTAAGATCTACTGTTATGTCTGTAAGCATTCTTATAACCAAAGCTCTGAACTGTGCCTCAGAAAGATTTCCTATCTGCTGAGCCATTAGATTAGATATTTGCTGTCTGGTCATGTGTGTGATTGGGATCTCTTTTATGATCTGTGCCATCCTGACAGTTTTGTGTTTACATTTCCTTCCTGGGCAGGGCTGTCATGCCTCCTATGTTATAGGGGGCAGAGCCCCGTGCACTCATCAATACCGGGCGACCCTTCTAACCATGCTGTGGTGTTTTGTTTGGGGGTGGGGGTCCAAGATGGATTCCTGCTGTTCACTCTCCACTAAGAGACCAGGAGCCTCCTCCTCTGTCCCCATGACCTCTGGCCCTCACAGTCCAAGGCAATGGGGGTCTGCCTTCCCTAGCATTGGAATCGTGAGCTGACATGTTTGGTTTGCAGTTGGGTGGGCTCCCCAGGCACTTCCCACCTTCCCTTAAATACAGGTGTCTGTGCTTACCGCTGTCCCGCTGCCATTACTGCACCTGCAGCTGCCACCAGCACAGCTTTACCTCTCTGTTCCGGCTTCACCCCTCCACCTGTTTGGATGAGCACCACTTCTTTATAACTTCATATGTTGGACTTCCATGTAGTTTTATTTTCTGGAACTTCTGGTTATTTCTGGTTTTGCAGTAGTTGTATTCTTTCTTAGTTGTGGAGGTAGATGGAGCGTATCAGTCTAGGCCTCCATCTTGGCCAGAAGTTGTGTTCTTATTCTGACAGGCTCCTGTGTTTGTTTGCCTCTTCATCTTAGGTGGAGCTGTGGCTCCTGTTACATTGTAAGGGGAGTAGCCTTAGGGATTCATCAGTACAGGGTGACCTGTTTCACCACGTTGTGGTACTATATGTGGAGGAGGGCTCTGAGATGGAAAAATGCCACCTACGTAGCACTCACCCCTTCTCCAGGCACTTTTTCCACCTGTGCATGGGACCGACACCCTTCTAGCTATTGCCCTGGCCGTCGTTCCCAAAGTGGGTGGGTCCATGGATGTTATAGGACTCTGGGGGCCCTTTAAACAAGTGGACTCCACTGAGAGACCAGCAGTCCCTGCCTCCACCCCAACCCCCACTGGTTTGCACAGTCAGAAACAATGAGGCTTGATTTTCCCCGGTGCTGGGATTGCTAGCTGGGTGGTCTCATGAGTAGCTGGGAACGCAACACCAGGTGTCCCTCCTGACTTTTTAAAATGCATAACTGTGCTTTCTGCTGGCCTGCCACTGCCACTACCAAACCACTTCCTCTCCACCACAGCTCCGCCCCTCCCACCTATCCAGATAAGTATTTCTTCTTTACGTCTTTGTTTGCTGGACTTCCATGCAGCTTGATTTTCTGGAACTTCTGGTTGTCTCTAGTTCTGAGGTAGTTGTATTCCTTCTTAGTTGTAGAGGGAGACACAGCGTGTCTGTCTATGCCTCCATCCTAGCCAGAAGTCTGAAACTCAAATATTTTAACCTTCAGAGAAACATGAAATTGGAAATAATGTTGATGGTCACTAAATTTCCTCTACTTTTGTATCTTCTTTTATCAAGCATAAGACATACCTCTGCTATTATGATAACTTGCTACAACAAATAATAGCAATTTTCCAACTTACGAATAAAAGAATGGGATGAAGGAAATAGAAGAAGGAAGTCCCCCAGAGGTATAATTAAAGATAGAAGGATTTGTTCCCTTATAACATTCACCATTAGTGGATTATTATCTCCCCAGTGGAGTTTCAGGAGATGTATGTTTGAGCCTTGGAAGAAGTGACTTGCATTCATTGTTAACAGCAATAGTAATAAGAAAAAGTGTCAACACGTTGTATCACCACATTCTGTTCCTAACATTTATAAATAGAGTCTCTAAACTGCAAATAATTTACCCTGCATCAAGTGAAATGAAACCAAACAAATAAAAACAATTATTTATATTATATTTCTCACCTTTTAAAGTTCTTCCTACTTCTTAAAAATATGTGTTAAAGGAGTGATTGAATAAGATATCTTAACAAAGATTCATATAATTCATATGCTTCTTTTGCCAGAAATAGGAAGAGGGAGAATGAAGAAAAGTATTAAAAAAAAAAAAAAAAGAGGCAACAACAACCTGCCAAAGGTCAAGAGAGCTTCACTATATTACTTAAGTCAATAATAAGACAATAAAGTTAGCTATTACTTTCTTTATTATAGCATATTAGTGCTTCTGAGAACCCTGACAGTGAGAAATAAATGAATACGGTTTCTGCTGCTTCAGAGGACAGTGGGAAGCCAGGTTTAATCCACCCTTATGAAGTCTTCTTGAATTGTGTCACTGGTAGAATTTGTACTTGACGAATTTTGGGAACATAAAATGTTCTTGCCAGTGAGAACTAATTAGGAAATTTGGCTCTCTGTGCCTAAGCTCATTTTGTTCAGGTTGACTGCATCTTCAGGTCTAACTCAAGATGCTCTTCTAATGTATACTGTGACCAGTTATTTTAGTTGGAGTAAGATAATTGCCTAACTCAATACTGTCATGATACATTTCAGAAGAATGGCATCCAAAGCCTTTAACTGAGACTGCTACCAAATCACCACTCTACGTTTTTAAGAACCTTGAAGTTCAAAAGTTAAAGTTGTGTTTTGGAATCAACTCAAAGTAATCTGAAGAAGTTAATAGCCAACAAGTAAGGGAATGTATCTTGAGCAAGTGACAACATGGATGAATCTCAGACATTAGGTTAAGTGAAGGAAGACAGACAAAAATAATAGATAATTATGATTCTGCTTATGTAAAGTTAAAGAGAAGGCAGATTTAATTTTTGCTGAGAGAATCTAGAATGGGAAATGGATGTTGACAGAGGAGGGGCATGAGAGATACTTCTCAGGTGATGGAATTTTTCTATATCTTGATCTAGAATGCAGTACACATCTATAAAAATTCATTGAATCATACACTTTCTACATTTCACTGTATGAAAGTTATTCCTTAATGAAAACCAAAAGAATTTTTCACAAGTACTTAATTGAACTAATTCAAAATAAAAAAGTCCAGGTATTTTGGTCAAAGGACACAAATTGTTCCATCTTCACAATGCTGTCATTTGACTATTATAAGTGGGTATGAGCTCTAGATTCTGGATCTAAGTTGCCTTCTATTCTGTACAAATTCAGCAAAGGCCTCAAGGGCTAGACCATCAGAGCAAACTGTGTCTCATTGTGTCAGGTGTGTTTGAGGAAAGAAGTAGGGAAGCTGGTTTTTCCATGAGGCCAGGACCACTAGCCTGGCCTCAGGTTTAATTCATGAAAGAAATATCTATTTGGTGCAGGAGATACATGGATGAACAACTAACCCAAAACTCCTTACTACTGTAGACCTTACATGCAGGATTAAGGATGAGAAGGAGACAAGCAACCTGAACATACACACATAAAATATTCTCAGCCAGTCTTAGCTAGGAGGACCCATTTTAGATGGGGCAGTCAGAGAAGACGTCTCTGAAGTGTGACATTTGATCAGAGACCTGAATGATAAGACTGAGTTAGCCATGAAGAAAGCAGGGCAACTCTGAACCAGGTAGAGAGAGCAGCAAGTCAAAGCCCCAGAAGAGAGAAAAAGTTTGACATATTTGAAAGATACAAAGAAGGCCAGAGAACTAATGTGGAAATTGTGTAAGAAAAAATAATAGAGAGTTTTGGAAGCCATTTCAAAGAGTTTGAATTTAGTTCTAAATACAATAGCAAACCATTTCAGGGAAGGGGGTAGTACAGATGGAAGAAGTTAAATAGTTAGGGGTAGAACTGACCCAATATGTGTAGATTAAATGGTGGAGAAGAGAGAATATGAGAAATGAAAAGTAACTGCTTTGTCTCAGACTAGAGCACCTGATGATGGTGGAGATGATGCTGCTGTTCACCAAGATGGAGGTGATTGAGTGAATTAACAAATTTGAGGGAAACCTGAGTTCATTTTGGATGGACTGAGTTTGAGCTACGTTTTAGCCATACTGCAAATAAACATGTTTGACTTCCACAGACAAAATAGTATGACCTGAAGAAGCTCAAAATCATCGTTAAAGTGAAAAATACAACTTCAACTTTATGCCTGAAAATGGTGGGCCAATTGTATTTCCTTTGAATAATGAGGACAGAATTTTGAGAATCTGGGATATTTCCAATGTCATCCTGCTGAATTCATAAGGCAGTACATACTAAAAGAAGCCATTAAAAAGGGAATGTACTCATCCATGTCATTGTTCTGTCATGCGGCAAAACATTCCCAGCTTTTTGGATGATGGCTAAATGAAAAGTTCTGGAGGTTTTCAAAAACTAGAACTAATAATGGTGCTATAAAACAGTACTCTAATGCACTATTGGTAAAGATTCCTGTCACTGGTACTACATTTTAATTGTATTAAAATTTAAATGTGTCAGCACTTTGGCAAAGTATAATCAGTTGTATTAATTTATCCAAAAATTATTTGCACAAGTGCATAAAGATATTTTTTGATATTGATTGAAAAGTAATTCTAATCTATATAACTAGAAGATTGAGTAAATAAGCTATGGCTTCTTACACACAATGGAGTAGTATATATTAAAAAGAAGAAAGATTTATATGTACTGGCATAAAAAATAAAGTGTGTAGTTAAGTGAAAATGTAAGTTATAACAAATACAGTCTAACTCATTTTTGAATGAAAAAATATCAGAGGAAAGATCTAGTTATGTTTAATTTCTTTTTCTATGGCTGGGATATTTCCATGTTTAGATTTTGCAGAAACCACATATTACTTTTGTAATGGAAAAGAACCATAAAAATATTTTTCAAAGTCATCTAATGCAGATCTCATATGAAGTAGAGTGTAGGAATTTTAGACTTTCAGTGTTACGAGTGTTGAAATAAAATGTCACAGGACCCCATACAGTTTTGAGGGATTGTGGCTTTTGCTAAAAAATAAATAAGATTTTTGAGTATATGATGAGGTCTTTCCAGAAAGTACCCACCCATGTAATATGAAAAATAGAGACATTTATCTTGAAAAAGATACAAGAAACATTGTACATAGGACAATTACTCCTCAGTCCCCTTCAAAGTAGCACCTTGGGACCTCACACAGTTCTCCCAGGATCTCTTCCACTATTCAAAACCCTCTGCAAAATTCTTTGTTGGAATCACCATCATATTTTCCTTAATCTCATTGACAGTCTGAAATCTTTTCCCTTTCAAAGATTATTTTAGTTTTGGGAAAAGCCAGAAGTTTCAGGCTGCGAAATCTGGGCTTCAGTGGGGCTGAGTCACCTGCGTGATTTGTGGTTTGGCAAAAAACTCTACATGAGAAATGAGGCATGAGTGGGCACATTGTTGTGATGAAGCTGCCAATCACCACTTGCCCATAGCTGCGGCCTTCTGAAACATCCAAATAGTTTCTGCAGAGAAATGTTCAAGCTTATTGCAAAATTTGATACAGATTCACTGTTCTACTCATTCAGTCATTTGGAATGTGACAGCCACACAGTACACATGGTCACTCAACGGTATCTGATGCTCCACTAACTAGTACAGTGAAGTCATCATTGTTCATGCATGAGCATTCCAGTTCACTCTCTTTGGCTACCAGGTTACAACAATGTTGTGTAAACCATTCTCATTTTGTTAACAATGTCTAGACTTTTTCCTGGACAGATCTTATACTATTGAAGCTAGACTTACAACAGATGTAGATGAGATCTATGCTTAACATCTGAGCATCACCCCCTTTCTCTTCTATCTAATATAATTTCCCCTGATCCAGGCTGTTGTCCTAGCTGAGATGTCACAGGGGTCAGAGTTTTTTTCATGAGTTCAATGGCTGTGCGAAGGAGACTACTTAGTTTTCTTGTTTTAATTGTTTTATGCAACATTATAAATATAGGCCAGAAAAAAGTTATGTAACTACATGAAGGACTCATATTATTTAAGTTATCTTTTAAAAAGAACATACCATAGCAATGTCAATTCTTTCAAAGTTAAATTATGTCTCATGCAATTTCAGTTAAAATCTTTAAAAAGCTTTTAACTAAATTTCTTTCAGAAGAGCAGCTGTCTGAGAATATTAGAGTTTAATTATGAAAAAGTAGAATAGGGAAGGAGGTCCTGCTTCTCTAGATAATAAAACATACTATAAAGCCATTACATTCAAAAGAGTATTTTCTTGACTTGAGAAGAAAAAATAGATCACTAGAATTGACTAAAAGTAAAGAAATAAATTCCAATATACTTGACATATATTTCATTTCAATGTGAAAAATGTGTTTGAAGTGGTGCTGTAAAAGAGGCCACTCAGCTGAAAACAATAAAGGTGGATCCCTACCTCACCACATGTACAAAAATAAACTCCAAATGGATTAAAGACTTAAATGTAAATCATAAAACAGTAACAAGCTTGTAGAAAATTAGCATATTTATTAAGAGTTGGAGAGCTGCATAACAAAAACAGGAGACCTGAAAACTATACAAGACATATGTGACTTCAAAAAATTAAAATGTACTTCTATTGCAAAAAAAAAAAAAAAAAAAGACAAAAGGACAATACTTGAATTCATATAGGTGATAATCTGTTACAAGTCTTTTTTTTTTTTTTTTAAACCAACCAATTCCAATTTTAAAAGGAAGGGGAGGGGCAAAAGATAGAAGTAGACAACTCAAACAGGAGTTAATCCAAATGGTCGAAAATTATATGAAAGATGCTTAAAATTCAACCTAAAAAGCCAATAAGCAATTAATTGGCTAATACTAAAGAGTATAAACAAGTATTTCTTGAGAAATGTATTATAATAAGTAGCCTCATACACTGCAGTAGAAATATAAGACATAGAATTAGAAAAATATTGTGAAGCAAATGGTAAGTACCCACGATTAGATCAGCATGTATGGTATACCAAAAATATATATGTATACTTGGAAAAATGATATGTTGAAAGGATGGTCACCAAAATATTAATTGCAGTTATCTCCAAATATTGAGAAATCAGGTGAGCTTAAAATTCTTCTTATACTTTTTGAACATTTTTTTCCAATTTGCATAATACCAAATCATCAACTAAAATCTGTGACAAAATGACTTCTTATGAAACTCAAAAACCTTTCAAATATACACTTCTTTCAAACTTTCCTTCCCTAATTTCCTAATTCAAGCTTGGCTCATTTGGTTTTATTTTAATGGGGTCAAGGGAGCGTGGAGGGGGATTAGAAATGAGCAAACATGCTCACCAAAGAACAAGGGCCATTGGATATTCCTGAATGAGATTCAGATAGAATGACATAATACAGCACTAAATGTTTCCATTTCATCCCTTCTAATTCCTATTTTAGTAACCTTTGACATTTGGAGAAACAAAAGCCTACAGTCATTTTTGCTCTTCTCTCTCCCCAGGGCCTTATACTATTGTCAGAGAATGTTCATGCCACTGAAAGCAATAACAGCCTCTAATCTGCCTTCTCTCTTCTCACTTTGAGTCCAAAAGCAGACAACAGAATGCTGAGATGAGAGAGTCTTCTCTTTGACATTTTATTTAAGATTCAGCCTCCTTGTTGTAGTTTAGAATTCTGGGTCCTCCACCCCACTCCCGTATCATCCCAAGCTGAAATCTAGTCTGAAACTATCCACCCGGCTTGCTGATAAAGACTGGTTGTAATTAGGCACAACGTGGGCTACAATATAAGCCTGTGTTACTAATAACAAGTGGGATGTACAGCATTGAAAGACAAGAAATGGCCTTTATTTTCATTTCTGTTACCGGAAAAATAGTCATACATAGAGCTAGTGCCATGTTAAGTTTTTTAAGGCAATAAAAGTGTTTTGAATTCCTAGACATCCTACGAATTTCAGTTTTATAAAACGTGCCATCTATTTTCTTTCTCCTCCCTCAAGTCTTTTAGCATCACACATTTAGCCTGGATCTTTCCCTTGTCTAGAGGCCAGGGAGGGTTCCCAGCATATGCTTATGCAAGAAGTGGGATGTTTGCCTTCTTTCCAGCCTTGCCCCCGCACTCTTCGTCACGCGAAGCTGAAACCCAGAAACACTACACAGATCCTCTAGAACCTCCTGTGTGCAAATTCGAAAGGTGTTCAGAGTGGTGAGGAGTATTGGAAGTACACAAAGAACCAGGAAGCATGGCCCCTCTCTAGCCGACTGTTTCCAAGAGCGAATCCTGCTGGTCTCCATGGATACCTTTTACTATGCCCAGAATGAGACCCTTTGGCCTCTTTCCCCATTGTTGTACAGAAAGGAAGCCCAGGCTCACAACAGGCAGGACTCCGTCCAGTCATACCATCGAACAGACACCGGGTGATCCAGGAGGCTGCTAGATTTTGTCTTAGTACATATTTATTGTGTGTCCACTGCATGTAAGTTCTTGAATGGTGATAAATAGATGAATAAGCCAAAGTCCCTGATCTACCAGACAGGATGGTTTTCTATTAGCATAATCAGGTAAATAGTAAAATAATAAGACATGATAAGACTAGAGGCACAATCAAGACTTGGTGGAGATGAGGGAGGGGCAATTTAGTTATTCTTCCTGAGACAGGAAGTTGAGAAAAGGAAGTAGAGAAGAACTTCCAGAGAGGTAACTTTAGAGCCTGGTTTAGTATACAGGAAAATTTGAAGCAGAGAAGTGGAGCTCAAAGGGGGCTGTCTCAGCTGTAAGAGCATCACAAACAGAGAGGTAAACTGCTTGCCAGGGCTCAGTAGTGCATAGTTTTGTGTCATGAAGGTGTAGCGCAAACATGGCAGGAGCCTGGGATTTTAGACAGCTCCAGGTTGCGAGTGGTTCTCTCACCTCGTTAAAGAGGCATGATAGGCTTTTTAGGAAGGAACAGATATAATTAGATTTTTAGAAATAAAAGAATGGCCCCAGTGAGGGAGACCCAATCAGAATGGCAATGTGGTGTGGGCTGAATTATTCGTACCAGTTGGAGTCAGAGAAAATAGTTGAGGAGATAGCAGGATTCCATCAGGTAGAAATGATGGAAGCCTGAATCTACTCTGGGTGAAGATAATGGGGCAGGCAAAGAAAATACTAGTATATAGAAGATGTTTAACTTGGCAACGGACTAAGGGTAAAAAAGGGGTGGAGGGAGAAAGCAGCTTTATTGTCTTTGTAGGCTTGCCAATGTTTGAAAAACACTATGATAATTTTCTTCAGCTCTTGAGACAGCAAGGTTTATGTTGTATATATCTTGGGGAACTTGGTGACTGTTAAACTGAGATAAATTAACTTTGATGATTCAATCATGACCCCCACACACTCTTTGGTTTATGTAGATGATGTTCATTTTGTATTATAATGAATGAGACTACTTTATGGAAAATTGTACCCTAGTATGAATATGGCATGTCCAATTGGCAAACCTGTGTGGAATTCCCAAGGAAGATGTCTCCAAGCAATAGAATACATTTTTCAGGGCGGCTTGAGAAACTGTGTCAGGATTCCAATACCTCAAACAGAAATAAGCCATAAACGTCACCATCATGAGTCATGATAAATACAACAGGTAGAGAACCACCACTACCACACCAAATAAACATAGAGCTCTGGCATCTAAAATCCTTCTTGTAACAGCAATATATTGAAAGGGGAGAGGACTGATGAACCACCAAGCCAAGCATAAACCATGCCTTGTTTCTTGATTTCTTTGTACCTTCATAGTCAATTGTAAATAGGACATATACAATTAAAAATAATGACTAAAGATTCCTAACAGAAGAACAGCAAAAGTCATAAGTACTTATATTCCTGGAAAAATCAAGTATGATCCTTTGGACGAGGCTTAAATTCTTTATAGGTCACAATAATCCTGCTTTTATTTTCATCTAATGCCTTTTTATTGTTGGGAGGTTTTTTGGGTAAACTGGTGTGAGTTGTGAGTAATGCTAAACAAAGAATAAAGACTAGAATTTTCATGCCTTGGAGCAGGCAGGCCCTGGACCACTATCCCACATACTCATCTCTCTATGCCAGGAAGAACAAGAAACAATGCCCACTTTCCTTTGCACACAATCCCAGCTCTTCCACTTATCACATCTGTGACCTTGAGCAAAGTCATCCAATCTCTTTGCACCTCAGTTTCTTCACCTATAAAAAGGGATATTCATAGTACCTAATTATAAGGTTTCTGTGAAGATTAAAAGAGTTAATATATGTAAAACACTTAGACCAGTGTAAACATATATTAAACCACAAATAACAGTTTTTGCTATTGAGACCATTATTGGTGTTGCTTCTTATTCTGAAATTTTCTCCCCGATGTGGGCAATAATTCAGTTGCATTTAAATGCATAATAGGACTTTATTGACTTAGAACAACTGAAGAATAAATTATTAGCAATTAAAAAAAACCCTCCCAATTTTACTTCATCCATGGTGCCCGGTTTCTATCTATATACACTTTGGCCCTGCCCTTAGAGGGAACACAAACTCAGTGGACAGGGAAGCACTTTAAAGTAGCCTAAATAAAAACAGCAAAGTTCCAGTTGGCATAAGGGCTTTGAAAATCCATAGGCCCTGATGGTTCCTAGGGAACTGAGTGCCTGGAAGAGTTTTAGTTGGGGAGAGGGCAGGGGTTGGGGGGTTGGTGTGAGAGTGGACAGAACAGAACTAGAAGAGACTGAGATGGAGAAACATGGGAATCCATGAGTAAGAGCTTCTTCCAACTCATATCTCATCCAACCCCTTATTTCATTTTAGTTTCTCTCAATTTCTTAATAACTTCATTATTTAACATTGTGATTATTCAAAATGGTTATAGAAAGGAAACATCCTTAAAACGACTAAAAAGCATGAGATTTTAGTTTTTGTAACGTCCTTCCCCAACTGTTTAAAAAGAATTATGTTTCTAAAATGAAAATTCACAAACAAGAAAGAATTATACCTGCTATGTTGGCATATCACGATGGCAGTAAGGCATCATTATTCGCTGGGTGTAAATTTCACGTTTCTGCTTTACAGTTCCAAAACTCTGTGCTTTTGAAAAGTACAATAACAGAAACGTTTTCTAAGACAAATTTGCATCGCCATTGGTTGATTTTGTGCAGGTTCTATTTCTTTCACCCAGAGCTCCCTGGAGTTTTATGACAGGAGAATGAAGATGGTTTTGGCCCTCAGAAGAATTACAAATATTTGAGGCAGCAGGAGCAGGGTCTGAGCTCATGCCTGACATGCAGGTGTCCAGAGTTCCTATTCCAGCCCTAGCAAGGCTTGCTGAGTGCCCTTGGGCAAGTCATTTAACCTCCCTTGGCCTCTCTTCCCTCACTGCTAAGGAGAGGATATTAATGCTCAGTTCATGTATAGGGTGGTAAGTGGGTTAAGTAATTAGAAAATGAGAGTCTCCTCTTATGTAACCCTTTAGGAGATGAGAATTTTACCAAGTGATTCTTCTGTGTGTTAGAAAACAAAACAACAAAGAAAACAGAGTGCAAGTCCCACAGAGCAGAAATGTAGTTATCTATCAGCACAAAGTATTGGAGTAGACTACCTCTTCCTTTTACTTAAGCAGGAAAAAATTATTTCAGGACACACTATTTTTAAATAAAATCCCCACTCTCCCACTCTTTCTCTCTCTCTCTTTCTCTCTCTCTCTCTCTCTCTCTCACACACACACACACACACACACACACACACACACACACAGATACCTGGTCCTCATGCCTTCATTCATTTCTATTTTAAAATACTTTACTTATGTGGTCTTAAAATAGGAAGCTTCCAAATAAAATCATCAGCCTTAAAACAATGTTTGAAATAATTAGGTTACAAATCCGGAAGCCCTTTAATGTGGCTGCAATTCTATAACTATCTGTGCATTTCATGTATGGCCCTATTAAATGTACCAGGCACCAATGTTGCCGGCTGTCAAGAAGCAAAATGAAAAATAGTTTTAATAGCTGCTCTTTGACCTGTTTTATATTTTATGTCAATTATAACAGCACACAACCATGCATAATTATGAAGCATAGATGCATTAAAATGTACACATAATTTGTGTTCTTATGGCAACCATTGCATTAGGCTCTAGAAAACAAACCTATTGTTATAAGTCATTTGCACATTAATATATTAGTATTAAATATCAAAGACAGATTTGTCTGTCCATCTGTTTTGAATCATTGTAAGTAAATATATCTTTTTGGAGGGGTGGACAAAATCTCTACATAAATGTACTGTAGGTGCCATCTGCAACATATATTATAATACAGAGTTTAGCACCATCGTGCATAGCAACTCCAGCAAAGACAGTGCCATGTGATTGTCATTTGAATGTCATTTAAAAAAAAAATGATCTGGTATATGGACAGAAGGAGGAAATTTTTTTCTGGCACTGCCATAAAAATTCCTTCATTTCACTACCCCGTGGTTTTTTGGATTTCTTTCTTAAAAGCTTGCATTTTTCCAAGGATAAGAAGAAAATAACTTCCTTAATGCTGGGTAAATGAACAAAAAAAAAGTATATTTTCTCTATAGCAAAATTATTAAAATACTAAGGAAAATTTGCTTTAAAAAATCTGATGAATCATTAACAGTGACCCTGAAAAACAGATGACCCAATCAGAAAATGGCATTTCCATGCTACAGATAAAGAAATCAGGGTTTTTTTCAAGAACAATTATAGATCTTCAATTTTAACTTTCCAGTGTTCTCATGATTTTATGGCTATCCAGTGAGGCTGCCACAGCAGAGGGTGCAGGAAGGCAATGCCAACTAAGAAAGAGAAACCAAATTTCCCAACTCCGAGTTTGTCCATTTAATACCTGATGCTCATAAATTTGGAGGAGACAAGACTCCATTTTCCTGTCAGTTTTAACCTTATTTCCCTACCTCTCAGCAATTGCTGTAAATATCCACTCCACCTGCTGTTCTCTCAAAGTTAGGGCTGAAGAAGGAAATAAATCAAAGAATGGGGTGGAGGGAGGGGGGAGGGGAGTTAGTGGTAAACAGTGAACTGTTGCCCTTAGGCTCTGATTAAAACCCACAACCATTTAAATTTCTACTAAGTTTATTTTAAGTAATCGTATTGTTTTCATTTGGGTGACCAGGTAGAACTATAACAATTTTAACATGCATTTCTGGATCTTTACAGGAAGTGTTTCACTTTTCTGTTCTTTGTTTCTTTGTTAGGTGTCTGTAAGTAAAGATAAGAATTTTTATTCCATTTTTACATAACTGGACTTTGAATTCAGACATATTTCTAAGATGATTTCAATCTCTAGTGACTACTTAGTTCACCCATATGTTGAGCAGTTTAAAGATGTTATATCCATGGCCAAGGTATCACTGAGATTTTTAAAATTATTTTTATTTTTAATCCCTCACTCAAGGATATGTTTATCGATTGATATGAGAGAGAGAGAGAGAGAGAGAGAGAGAGATCAATGAGAGAGAGAAACATGAAATCGATCAGTTGCCTCCCATATGCATCCTGACTGGTATCGAACCTATAACCTTTTTGGTATACAGGATGATGCTCCAACCAATTGAGCAACCTGGCCAAGACATCACCCAGATTCTTCTTTTTTTTTTTAAGCTTTGTTTCAATTAGAAGAATTACAAAGTTTCTTTAGAATCTTGAAGATATTTGTCTAAAATATATTACTTTAAATAATCATGTAACATTTAAAATGTTTGGAAGGGAGAACAGGAAATATCTGGCTTTTATAGACTTCTTTTTAACCTGTGACACTATAGAAAGAAAAATTGTTCTGCACCAGTGTAGCTTGTTCCTATTAAGATTAGGCAGGTAAAAAGGATAACTTTCTGAGGATGCAGTGGTACTGATGAAAGAAAATGGAAACAAAGAAAGAAGGAGCAGACGGCTGGTGGCAAAGATAGAAGCTAGCAATTGAAGAGAAGGATGAGAAAGATTCTAGTGAATTCCAATCCTAGATTTCCAGAATGAGGTGCCAAAGTTCAGACAGTGAGATACACACACTTTGGGATTCATACCTCTGACTCTCAACACTGAAAAACTCCGGACAGTTCTGAGGTGTGTCATAGGGTTCCTCTTGAGGCTGCAAGTGTTTCATGGGACAAGATTTTGAGTTCTACAAGGCACTGAGAATGAATTTGAAGTGAAGAAATAAAGATCACACAGAGCCCAAAGAGAAAGATGTGCTCACTTTGGGGAGTGTTAAGGTACACTAATTTAAAATTATATGCTTTTTTCAATTTTAAATGTTAACAGGTCACCAATTTAAGAAAATTGACAAACCAGTTAATTCTTCATAGAGCAAATTACTAACCATTGTCTTCAGGATGAAAATAACATAGTCATTCCTAGATTATTTACTTGTTTGTAGCACTGTTTCCTCAACTCCATGTCTACAGTACATTGTAATTTATATTTGTTTAACCCGCAAACATGTGACAATATCTGTGATTTGCTCACTTTCATGTACTAAGATGGAATTTTTTAAGTTTCTAAAAATTGTTATTAATGATTCATTTTACCCATTTAAAATCTTACAGGGATGGGTTTTTCACTTCTATTATGCCTGTATGTGTCTTACTGGTTTGACAACACAATTTCACTGATTTCCAAGTCTGCTTCATTTTTCTACACTTAATTATCCAATCCAACTAAAATTAACTTTTAAAAATAGCATTCTTTCAACATGCCAGTTACAAAACTGACTACAAAGCAAGTTCTATACATTTTGGTGGATAATATTTCAAACTGTTTGAATTAATGGAACATCTTTATGATATAGTTAAGAAGCTGAGATTTTTCTCTAATTTGTCTTCTAATCACGACTCCTTTATGCTCAGTGACATCTAATTGTATTATTCCTATGTTACCCATCTCTACCCTCATTTGGTTCAAAGCAACTTCAGTTGAAACACAAACCACTTGATTGTCTCAATCTTGCTTTGTTTATCTCTGCTTGATATCCTTTGCATTCCAACAAATTTTTTTAATGAAGACATTTTATTTAGAAAGTTATTGCCGTATCTATTGAGAAATCACCAATTTGACTTATCCATTTAACATATCAGCCCAGGGCCAACAAGCAGTATTTACATATTTGGCGAAGGTTACCACCTCAGGAACATGGCTTTACTTTGCTATTATAAGGAGGCCAACGTTAATGGCAATGACCCTGGGTTCTGCACTTAACACAGCTGCCCAGCTGCCTAGTGTTAGACTTCAGTGGGCCTCTTTCAGAAGGGCAGGACAAATCTTCAAGCATATAGCACAAGGTAGCACTTCTTAGTACTTCAAGTTTGGGTGTGAAAGACTAGTGCAACATTACATAATACATATCTTATTTAATTAAAAATATTATCACACAGCTTCAGATCAGAACAAAAGTGATAACAAGTAAGATTTGGGCAAAATATCATGCTATCTTTAAATCATCCTATTTTTAAGTGTTCCTGGAAACTTACATGGAATTCCCAGAGAATTTTTTGACAAAGTTTTTGTAAAAAATATGCAATTTGGCCCTCAAAATATTTTAATTTTTATCATAGAAACAATATTTGCATTAGTATATACATTGCAAATTGTATAACCAATTTTCTATGCATTTAAAAGTTTACTTAAGGGAAGTCTGAATGCCCATATACTCTCTGCAGTTAGAAGTGATGCTATATTTTCAATGGCATTACTTCCTTGTCATAAAGATCTAAAGATTGAGATTATTCTTTAAGGGAAATTTATCTAGTGCTTAAGTAGAAATATGCTGGAGTTTGTGGAAGTTTCAGTTTTTAAAATTATCACAACCAAAAAGATTTATTGAGTACCACTATGCTCAAAAATATTTAGAATCAAAATATTAACCTACAAAAAAGTTATTAAGCTTTACATTGACAAGGTGTTCCACTTAGTTGCCTATCACAAAGAAGAAGAAAAACAGAAGATAAAATTGATTTAAGAAACAGCTCCCTAGTCATGAACTTTTGTGATTTTTTAAGGGTTGAATTTCTCAAGATGGGTGTCAGAATAACATGGCCCTGATTAAACTGTGATATGAGGAGAAAGCAAAGAAAACTACAGAAAACTTCTGTATCTCTGAACCACCAAAAGGTAAGGAAAACAGGGCAGGCCTTGTCTAATACACATGCAAAAAAATCAGGTTACTCAAACCACACGTGGTGATAACATCCAATGAGTATAGCGTAAGTAAATATTTGTTATGGGGCCTATTCAGTAAGAATGAAAAGTACTTATTCATTTCACTTTGGACCCTCCCTTTGCATTTAAACAGAAAACTTGGCTCATAAAAGTTTAACACTTGGTCCTAGACCAGCAGACGGCTCAAGGAAGAAAGCTCTAGCTTCTGGAAAGTCAGACCAGATTGGAGCCAGAGGTTGCAAAGGAGGTTGATCTTCAATGCATTGCTGGCATTTGGGAGTTTCTGTGACCTGCTACAGGAAGAGATTTCATCCTTCTCTAACTTGGTGGACAGCCTGCAGGCTACTGTGGGAGTCCCTTCCCACTAATCCATACTGTTCAATTGTCAGGAAAGCTTGTAAACAGGAGCCTCCATCAGTTACCTCAGAGTGGTTTGAACAAACTAACATCATAACAAGAGTGTTTATGGAAAAATGCTTAAGCACTGAAGCAGAAAGGGCTTAGCACTGATCAGACCTCTCTTCCACCTTTATTCTTCACTGTTCACATTGAAATGCAAATATCAGCGCAGGGTTTCCACTGGCGTGCCACTCACAAATTGAAAAGCAGTTTTTATCTATGCAAATGTAAGCATGGTAATTGAAGTTAATCAATCAATGCTAGCTTTCACTAAAACCTTGAACATGATTGAATAAAGTAATTATCATTCAGCAGAAAATGATGAAGTTGTAGACAGCATGAACCTTATTAAAGAAGGATTTTGAGTCACAATGGCTTAATTTAGCTAACAGCCCAGCCTTAGCTCAAGCAACACACTACTCTTGCTGCCTAGAATTGTCTTATGATTTCAAAACAACAGCATAATGAGAGTGGGGAAAGCGGAAGTAAGGGTAGAGCAGGGATTTTTTTTTATTGCTATTTTCATAGTGCTGGATTAATAAAAAAAAAAAAAAGTACCTGTTATGCTACAAAGGAAAAGTAATAATTAACATGTTTTTTTAAAAACTCTGGGGAAAAAAGATTGTTATGACATTTTTG